>NW_011500083.1:81930-127000 GCF_000495115.2 Populus euphratica
CAGCGGGAATTGAACAACATTTTGGTCTCTTCCTCCCCAACAAACAGCCGAAGTACCAACTTACTTTTGGTTGATAGAAAAAACAGTGTAGTACGTTACACCGAATGAAGGTTTGAATAAGAGTGTTTGTGCTCGTGTACTACCAGACTTATTCATAAAATACAATAAGCTTATTTGCATTATCTCTAGTTTCTTGACTGTTGCTGAGTAAGTTGCTTGATCCTCCCAAGAGGAGACAGACTGTGCTGTTTAGTTTAAATTAAGAGAGAGGAAGAGAAAAGAGACGGGAGGAGTCGAACCTATATAATTAATAAACATTTAATCATATAATATCAAATTAGGTGAATCTCCTGTTCAGTAATCATAACGTTCAATGGTTGTCATTAGAATTTATGAGTTTGGAGTGCTATATGGATACGCGTTTTTAAAGTAATCATAACATGAGTATGCTCTGAAGATAGGATTTTTGTTTTATTTTTTAGAACTTTAGAAAAAAAAAACCACTTTTACAATTAACAAAGATCAAACTTCCAAAAATATTTACACTAATAATTTATTCTTCACAAAAAAAATCCAAAAATATATCGAAATAATTAAAAAGAATTATTATTTCTTTAACATTTTCTAACAACAATCATCGTTAAGGCTTCCTTAATTTGTTCTCATATTGACCACAACAGCCTATTTAAAATACATAGTTGCATAGGTAGAAGTGATGATGACACACTCAATGATCGAGAAAAAACTCAAGAAGGAAGAAGATTAAGCTATTGTTTAGGATTGTGGTCCAAAAAATAGTTTGTTAAAATTTATTTTTTTATTTAAATTTAATCTTTTTATATTTTTAGATTGTTTTGATATATTAATATTAAAATGAATTTTAAAAAATAAAAAAAAATATTATTTTAATGTATTTCTATGTAAAAATCATTTTAAAAAATAAATGCAATATAATTTTAAAAAATACTTAAATTTAAAACAATATCGACATGGTGGAATCATTTATTTAAAACAATATCTTGTGATTAAAAAAAAAACGAATTGACTTAAAAACTTCCTCTTGAATTACTCTTGCATACAAGCAACTCAAATAAGTAAATTTATGTGACTATTTATGGTAGAGAATAAATATTATTTACTACTTTGATATGCATGGGTTCGACCCCTGCATCTTCGAATATCTTGCCATATAATAATGTTCACCGTGGGATCGCCTCTCTCTCTCTCTCTGTGTATGCTAAGAAGCAGGGGAAGAGTTAGAAACTACCACAAAGATTTTATATCAGCATCAAAGAGAATCTTTTAGGGTTACCTTTTCTTTTCTTTTCTTGTTTTTCCCATGGGTTTCTTTATAGTGAGAAGAAACTATCATGGCTACCATTTCCCTGTTTCTTGTTGGATTCTTGATGTCTGGCCTAGAAGCTGTGACTGGTACAAAACTCGCCCTCTGTACATTTTATACATAGCATATATCATGACTGTAAGTATATGTGTGTGTAACTCTGAGCTATTTTTTGCATATATAGTACATATAACATTCTTTTTCTTATTATTTCGAATTTCACGTTCTTCCTTTTGCTTGTGCGTTGGCCTCTTTTCTTACCTGGTTCTGTTGCTTAGGTTTTGTTTGCTTTTGGGGTTTTTTTCTTTTTTCTCGCTTTTGGATCTTGTTTAGAGACTTTTTTTTTTCTCCATGAGCAACAGTTTATCTTTATACTTTTTTTGTTCTCTTAATAATTCTGTCGTTTTGTCATCACTGATTTTCTTTCTAAGATATAATTCCACTTTGTTTCCTACTCGAACCAGCTGGTGCGAAATCTGTAGGTGTCTGCAACGGACGGTTGGGAAATGACCTACCTTCTGAACAAGAAGTAGTAGATTTTTATAGAAGCGATGGGATTGGCAGAATGTGAATCTATGATCCAAATTAAGCAACCCTCCATGCTCCTGGAGGTTAAAATCGTTAAAGAATCATTTCATTCAAAAATTTAAATTTTTAGATAATATTTTAGAATATAATTTATGTTTTTCTCTAAAACACTTTCTCAAAGTTTTATGGACTTCAAATTTGTATAAGTTTATATTATTTTATACTTAATTTTTATCAAATAAATGAGAATGGTGAGATTTAAACATATGACCACTTAGTTATCAAAGCTTTAATAACATATTAAAGATGTATCTCATTCAAAAATTTAAATTTTTAAATAAAATTTTAAAATATAATTTATATTATTTTTTAACACAAATAATATTAAGCTTACCTTTAGCGTTCCTAATGAAAACCCTCAGGCGTTTGCTGATGCCTCATGAGTTGCAAACATTTGGGTTGAAGCCAGTGTTATAGCCTACTCACCGACGTCGAGTTTCGATAAGCTTCAGTCGGTAAGGAAGTCAAGGCTGGTGATGCGGCAGCTCAGTTTGTTCTACCTGCAATGCAAAATATCTACAATGCCATATCATCTGCTAATTTAAACATTTAGGTGTCTACTGTTGCGCATACTGGACTGAAAGCAAACACAAATAAAACACAAACAACAGATTTACGTGGTTCCCCAAAATCGGGTACGTCCACGGAGGCAGCAGATTGTATATTATTGGAGGAATGATACAAACACTCAACTCAACTCAGTACAATCCCACTTAACCCGGTGTTTCACTCTTACACTCAGTGTTTCTCTCAAATCTGTATTTTCTCACTCTCACAGTTACACTCACCACACTTTCACCCTTTTGCTCTCACCACACTTTCATTACACTTATACATTGCTCTCTCTTTATCTCTATTTATAGGAGAGCCTTGGCAACTTGGTTGAGGGTGGTTGAGGGTGGTTAAGGGTGGTTGAATGGTGGTTGGAAGTGGTTGATGGTGGTTGTTAAAGGAGAGGGTGGTTGAAAAAAAAATGTTGACAAAAATGTTATGTTGACAATTTGCTACAAATCTCCACCTTGGCAAGATTTTTCCATCCAATCCTTGTGATCAATCAATGTTGCCTCTAATGCGCCATATGGCGCTGCACCCTGAAGGTGCTCAACACCGAGAGATGTTGACCAAGTCCAAACAATGTTGGAACTTGATCCCTGAGACACATTTTGTGAGCATGTCAGCTGGATTATCTGCGGTACCAATCTTCTGTAGCAGAATATCCCCTTCATCCACAATTTCTCGAACAAAATGAAATCGAACATCGATGTGCTTGGTGCGGGAATGATGAACCTGATTCTTTGCAAGACAAATAGCACTTTGACTATCACAATGGACATTCACGTGCTCTTGAACAATTCCCAAATCTTCAATCAACCCATGTAACCAAATAGCTTCCTTGAAAGCTTCTGTTACTGCCATGTACTCTACCTCAGTTGTTGACAAAGCTACTGTTGATTGTAAAGTTGACCTCCAACTTACAGGCCCTTTAGCAAGTGTAAACACATAGCCTGTTGTGGAACGACGCTTGTCTAAGTCACCAGCATAGTCCGAATCCACATAACCAACTAAATTTTGTTCGAGTCTATCATCCCTCTCAAACTTCAAACCAATATCAGTTGTGCCATGAATGTACCGTAGAATCCACTTAACTGCCTGCTAGTGACCCTTTCCCGGATCATGCATATACCTGCTCACCATACTGACTGCATGTGAAATATCTAGTCTCGTACAAACCATTGCATACATTAATGCACCAACTGCATTTGCATACGGAATTTGAACCATATGCTTGCGCTCTTCCTCTATGCGTGGAGACATTGAAGCACTTAGCTTAAAATGAGGAGCTAGAGGTGTACTTACAGGCTTGGTCTTACCATCTACCCCAAATCTCTTTAGAATTTTCTTCAAGTATTGGGTCTGTGTCAAACAGATTGTGCCTTTTCTTCTGTCTCTCTGAATCTCCATGCCAAGAATCTTCTTAGCTTCTCCAAGATCCTTCATTTCAAACTCAGTTCTCAGTTGAGCTTTCAGTCTGTCAATCTCCACTTTGCTCTTTGATGCAATCAACATATCATCCACATATAAGAGCAAATAGATGAAAGAACCATCAAGAAGTTTGCGAAAATATACACAATGATCAAACTGACTCCGTGTGTATCCATGTTCTATCATGAACTTGTCAAATCGCTTATACCACTGGCGAGGAGATTGTTTCAATCCATACAGTGACTTATTCAGTTTACAAGCCCAATTCTCTTTCCCAGTGACTTTGAAACCATCTGGCTGAGACATGTAAATTTCCTCTTCCAAATCTCCATGTAGGAAGGCAGTTTTCACATCAAGTTGGGCTAACTCCAAATCAAACTGTGCAACCAAGGCTAGCAGAATACGAATTGATGAATGCTTAACAACTGGGGAGAATACCTCATTATAATCTATCCCCTCCTTCTGAGCATAGCCTTTTGCTACCAATCTTGCTTTGAAACGGATGTTGTCTTTTCCTGGATTACCTTCCTTTTTAGCATATACCCACTTGCAACCAATTGTCTTCTTTTCCTTAGGGAGTTGTACCAAATCCCAAGTCTGATTCTTGTGGAGAGATTTCATCTCTTCATCCATTGCCTCTTTCCATTTTGCACTTTCTACACTCTGTACTGCTTCTTTGTAGGTGCAGGGGATTCCGTCATCAATCACCGGAAGTGCATAAGCCACCATGTTACAATACCGAGCAGGTTTCTTGATAACTCTTTTCGGTTTACTCGTTGCAATGGATTCTTGTTGTGTGGTTGCTGAAGTTGTTGCATCCTCTTCATCTGAACTTTCATCTGAATCTCCTTCAGTAGAGATTTTCTGAACAGTCTTTATAGGAATGACTGAAGTCTCCAACTCCACCTGTTGTGCATCACCGGACTGTTTTTCCTTCTCCTGTGATTTCTCTTGTTGTAACATGCCAGACTCATCAAAAGTGACATCTCTACTCAAAATCACTTTCTTTGATTCAGAACACCAGAGTCTGTAACCTTTTACTCCTCCACTAAAGCCCAAAAATATAGCTTTTTTGGCTCTAGGATCTAGCTTGGACTCAGTAACATGATAATATGCTGAGCAACCAAATATACGCATAGAGTCATAATCATTTGCAGGAGAGCCTGACCATACCTCTAAAGGGGTTCTTCCATTTAATGCTGCTGAAGGTAACCGGTTAACAATATGACGAGCATAGCTTAATGCCTCGCCCCAGAACACTTTGCTTAGTCCTGAATGTGATAGCATACATCGGACTTTCTCTACCAATGTGCGATTCATGCGTTCTGCTACTCCATTTTGTTGTGGTGTTTTACGCACAGTAAAATGTCGTTTGATCCCTTCATCCTGGCAAACTTTAAAGAAAGGATCTGAAGTGTACTCACCACCATTATCTGACCGAAGAGTCTTAACTCTCCTTCCCGTTTGAGTCTCCACCATTTTCTTCCATTTCAGAAAGATATCAAGGACCTCATCCTTGTGTTTCATCATGTACACCCATACTCGTCTTGAGAAATCATCAATAAAAGTAACAAACCAACGATTACCTCCAAGAGATTCATTCTTTGAAGGTCCCCATACGTCTGTATGAACATAATCAAGAATCCCTTTTGTATTGTGTACCGCAGTGCCAAACTTGACTCTTGTCTGTTTTCCAAGAACACAATGCTCACAGAACCCATGCTTCCCAGTCTTGGCGCCTTTTAATAGACCTTGCTTGACCAATCCTTGCAAAGCCTTTTCACCAGCATGCCCTAAACGCATGTGCCAAAGTCTGGAATTATCTGCTTCATCATCTTCTATGCTTTTGGAAACAGCTGCTGTACCGGTAACAGTAGATCCATCCAGGAAATATAAGTTTCCTTTCCTCGTGCCTCTTAAGACAACTAATGCACCACGGATTGCTCTCAGGACTCCACCATGCATGATAATCTTATAACCATTGGATTCTAGGACTCCAAGTGAGAAGAGATTTTTCTTCAGGTCAGGTACATACCGTACCTCTGTCAGTGTCTTGACTACCCCATTATGCATCTTCAGATGGATAGTCCCAATCCCTTTGATCTCACAAACATCATCATTACCCATCAACACAACTCCTCTATCGAACTCCTCGAGTCTCGAGAATAAGTGCTTGTTAGGGCACATGTGATAGGAACATGCAGAATCAAGAATCCATTCACCAGAATGGTTTTCTGGTGATGAGACCATGAATGCAGAGTCTCGTTCATCCTCATCTCGTGCAACGTTCACAGTTGGTTCATCTTTTTCCTTATTGCCCTTGATCGGACAATCTTTCTTCCAGTGCCCCTTTTTATGACAAAAGGCACACTCATCCTTTGCAAGATATCGTCTGTTTGATGATTCTCCTCTGGATTTTGAGCGAGATCTCCCTCGCCCTCGAAATCTTCTAGGGTTTGTTCTGCCTGTAACTGTCAATGCTTCTGACGTTGACTCTTTGTGAACAATCTGATCCTTCTTCCGGTACTCATTGTTCACCAAAGCATTGGACACATCAATGAATTTAATCTTTTCTTTACCATACAGTAAAGTGGTGACGAGATGTTCATATGTGTCAGGCAGTGAATTCAATAACAGCAGAGCTTTATCTTCATCATCAATTTCCACATCTAAATTCTTCAAATCAGCTATCATTTTATTGAAATCATTCAGATGCTCATTCATAGAAGTACCTTTCTTGTGCTGAAAGCGGAAGATCCTTTTCTTCAAGTAGAGACGATTCTCTATACTCTTCTTCATAAACTTGTCCTCCAGTGCTTGCCATAATTCCTTTGCAGAGTTTTGTTCTGAAAAGGCGTACTTCTGATCCTTTACAAGACAAAGTCGGATGGAACTGCAAGCTAACCGATTTATCCTTTCCCAGCTTTTATCATCCAAATCCTCCGGTTTATCTTCTAGAGTGAAATCCAAATTCATTTGGACAAGCATATCCATGACTTCACATTTCCACATGCCAAAATTACCCTTCCCATCAAACTTCTCCACCTCAAATTTGGTACTCGATACCGGGATATATTGTGGAGGTATACTAGCATTTCCCACTAATTTTTCTTCTGGAATATCAGCCATTAGGACGTCTTTGGATTACAAATAGGCTCCCGAAATTGTTAAAACATGCACTTTTATGCTTAAAAGAGCCAAAACAGTAACTTCGGTGTGCTGTTTCACAAAACGGACACCACGGTTGCGTCCGGAATGGTTGAAAATGCTAGGAACCAACTTGACTCGGCCTAAAACCGGTCAAAACATCACTGAGTTGGCCAAAAAATCAATCTGACCGAGTTAACTCAGGGAAGGAATATTCTGTCTCTGATGAAGAATATTCTGTCACGGAATATTCTCTTACTGTCAATGGAATATTCTTATTCTGTCAAGAGAATATTCTGTCACTGTTAGATGATGTGTCTGATGACATGGCAATGTGGACCCTCTGTTGATGACGTGGATGGTGACTCAGCGCCAACGTGTCGGATGACGTGGCTGTCTTCTCAGGTGAGATTTCCGGCGAAACTTCGGCGAGCTCTACAGGGCTCGTTTCAACTCCGATTTTGATGATCTTTATATCGCCGGACTCGTATCAACGAGAGGAATCTCCACAGGTGGTCAAAATCAAGATCTGAGAACTTTGAAAATTCTGCAACTTTGAACAGAGAGCTGAAAAAGGTGTTTTTTTTTCAGTGTTCAAGCTTCCCTAATGCTCTGATACCAATTGTTGCGCATACTGGACCAAAAGCAAACACAAATAAAACACAAACAACAGATTTACGTGGTTCCCCAAAATCGGGTACGTCCACGGAGGCAGCAGATTGTATATTATTGGAGGAATGATACAAACACTCAACTCAACCCAGTACAATCCCACTTAACCGGGTGTTTCACTCTTACACTCGGTGTTTCTCTCAAATCTGTATTTTCTCACTCTCACAGTTGCACTCACCACACTTTCACCCTTTTGCTCTCACCACAATTTCACTACACTTATTACATTGCTCTCTCTTTATCTCTATTTATAGGAGAGCCTTGGCAACTTGGTTGAGGGTGGTTGATGGTGGTTGAATGGTGGTTGGAAGTGGTTGATGGTGGTTGTTAAAGGAGATGGTGGTTGATGGTGGTTGAATGGTGGTTGGAAGTGGTTGATGGTGGTTGTTAAAGGAGATGGTGGTTGATGGTGGTTGAGAAAAAATGTTGACAATTTGCTACAGAGCCGACCTTAACCTTTCAGAATTATCAGTATCAGATTCTGCCAAAATGCATGCAAAGAGAACTACAGAGAGCAGACAAAACAGGGGAGCTTGTTTTAATATGAACCTCATGGTACTTTGCATGCAACCCTAAGAAAACTCACCTCCTTACCCTGTACACCTAACTCCAATACCAACTTGGCAATTACACTCTTAAGAGTTTCATTCCAGAGATTTCTGAATACAATCAATGAAGTTCCCAGATTGGCTTAACAATAGACAACAATACTGTCCTAGCTGTGCCAGGAACTGTGCTTGTTGCTGCCGAAAGTTAAAGAAAATTGTATAAGCCAACGCCATAATGTGAATCACAGATATTTACTGCTACAGATAACACTAGAAATTCAGATTAAAAAGAAAAGAAAAGAAAAGAAAAAGCAATTGAGGTGGCCTTCAAAACCCTTTCAACAGAAAATCCCCTAAAAAGTATCAAAAGCAAAGAATGCAAACTTGGTAAGAAATTATATAAATCTAAATGTGCTCTCTTGATCCTCTCTAGTCAACAATTTGATCTCTCAAGTCAACAATAAATCCAAGGGATAAGAAGATGACAGTATCAAAGTAAAGCAAATAACTTTTCAAAATCACTAGAACCCATTTGGTTCCTGTGCTGTCAAACGCCAAAAAGATGAAAAATTTCGAATTATATACAATATTCCCAATTAGGATTTTGATTGTGAGTTGCAAAGTTTTCAACTTAAAAAAAAAAAAACCCAAAAACTCATGAATCAAATAAGGACCCCTCGATTCACAATCATATATAAGAAAAGAAACTCACCCCAAAAGATGGAAAGCGGGCTTATATCAAAGAAATGGAATCAAGCGAGTGGTATTGAATTCTTGAAACAGAGACAAAGGCAGAAGAGGACAAGCTTCGATTCCTAAAGAAGAGGGATTTATAATTTTAGAATAAATCAAATGAGAGAGCACGTCGTTTTCATATCACAACCAGCAAACCCAAATCCAAAACAATAAGTGAAGTTCGCGTTACAGGCATTCATACGTGTTTATAACATCACCTCCTAGTCCTTGTCTTTACACATCGCAGTTGGGTGAAATACATTCACTTAGTCCTTGTGTTTGAGTTTTTGGTCATATTAACCTTTATAGTCTTAGTTTGATCTTTGTTGTCCCTGGACTTCCAGTTTTTGTTCGTGTACAAAAATTGTCATTTGATGCTAACATCTTTCATTGTGAAATATTAGAGTTTACTTTGAAGCTTTCGATGAAAACACTCAACAAACACATGATCAAAAATTAAACTATCACTGCTAGTGAGCCCGTCGAGGGTGATATTGTTAATATTCATTATATCTGAGGTAGATTTGATAACATAAAAAAGATTAGGACTCAAATAGATAATTATGCGCTGCATCAGCGCTTCCCAAAACAAGCTAGAAGTTTTACAGGGCTGCTGTTGATTTTTGGTATGGATAAAATGGGCTTCTACGGTTGATTTTATATAGGAGATGAGTTTCGGTTGTCTGGCAGTGGACTGCACTTCACATTGCCAGGTGTAGTCCTTGCCTCTGTAACAATTTCAATGCCATTATCTTAGGTTCCATTTGAGTACTAAAAAAAAGGGTTCAATCTTGACCTGTCTGTCACAAATGAATTTGGATTTTGTGATAATTTGAACCACCTTTGGTTGTTTTTCTCAGAAAATTCCTTGAGCCCCTCACCTTTGTGCTCCGAGACGAATCCCATCTTTGACCAGGATGCTTGTTACTCCCATGTTTGAAATCTGCCATTCAAATAAATGAGATTTCCCTAAAGGGGTTACATGAACTGCTAACAGAAACAAAAAAGAGAAGAAAAGAAGCAGCTATTGAAAGCTTGTTTTTACTGATTCAATGTTCCTCTCCTCGTCGTCGGAAAAAAGCATCGTGCTGAAGGGTAGCCCGGTGCTCGTATGAACTTTCTGGAAGTGCTCTGTCTTGTAAAACCAACTGGAAAAGATTTCCTGGATAATCAAAATAAGAATCACTCATTGCGCAAGCAAGCAAGAGGGTAATTCCTAATTCATCACTTCTCATCAAAGGTAAGCACCAGCCACCTATCTAAGCTACACGAATCATGAAAATGAATGTGTAGCATGACAACAACACAACATAATAAAAAGTTTCTTAAGGTTGTCGTTTTGACGAAATTCAGAGGCTTGTTACTTCAGGTGCTAAGCTCATCCTCGATCAACATAAGCTATTCTGAAAATAAAATCAACAAGAAACACCTCACAAACTCAAAGTTAGATGCTACATCATTCTCTTTCCCGTTTAGGATTGTTCCACAATCCTATGACCCTGCTAGTCACTTCTTTGACTAAAAAAACACAACAAAGATTTTGATGATTGCCGACTCACCTGCGCAACAGGCCTTGACTTGGGGTTCAGTTTTTCAAGAAATGTATCTGCTGTTGGTGATCCAGAAGCAATGGCAAGAACTAAATCAAAATTAGATTTTGTAGAAAAGAACTAAGTAAATAAATGCATATAAATAGACACAAACAGCAGATGAAGAAATCTCTTGCTCTAAAGAGGCACAGACTCTTGTAAATTATAGCGGAGACTGATGTAGTATAAGAAAATAACACGAAGAGCAAGCATCAGAATGTTTATCTAATAACCGTTAGAACAAACTAGACGCTGATGATTCCAAATGGCTAGGACATAACAAGTTGAGAACAAAAGATGACAACCTAGTGCCTGGAGATACAGACTATGAGAAACCAGCAACCCCAGCACCTTGAGAGTATACACTGGATTGAAAAATCAGCTGAAAGACGTATTACCAAGATGAACCTTAAAAACACAAATCACTCTCAGGGGGGACATGATTAAGTAGTGGCATTGCATGATCACATTCATAGACCACCACCAGAATATCCTAAAAAAGTAGACAGAGGAGTAAGAGACAACAACATTAATAATAGGTAAAACCTAGCATAACCAAAAAGCACCAAAAGAGGCACTTAGAAATCACACCTCAAGCAATATAGCAGAAACCAAAGGCACCTTGAGGTGAATGTGCCAATCAGGAACATGAAGGCGAGGAGAGAAAAATAAGAGTGGGGGTTAGGACAGGGATTTAAATTCAAGAGTTTCAAACAACATAAACCAACAAAAAAATAAAAAAACCTAGGTAATCTAAACATTGCAAATCTATTTTTCATATCACCTGTGTCATTCCAACTCTCCATTCAAATTTAACATTAGAAATCATAGCTCGACACCAACAAACATGAAAACAAAACTACAATATCGTACAAAAGTATTTTACCATTTAAATTCCCAAATAACACAAAAACAAAACAAATATATAGAAATAACTAAAATAAACAAGCTAACATGACAAAAGAATACAATATTTGACATTCAAAACGTTATGATAATATGCATGTGAAAAGAAGGAAAACAAAAGAAAGGTATCATAAAAAAGGTCAAGTATTAGGATCTCGACATTCAAAACAATAATATGTAACTCAAAAGAAGATAAACTAAGAAATAAAGCACACAAAAATTTAGTTCAACCTAATTTGATTATATCTATAGACAAGTATAAAAAAATTATATTAAATAATGTGAAAATTATAACTACTCTTTGTTAATAGAAAAATAATTAAGAATCTATATGCTAATAGGAATAAACACCTCACATGCTCTTACATATACCTCATAGTTTAATGAGATTCCTCTATTTTACTATTTTTCTTTATCCTTATGTTTCTTTCTTGTATGATGCACCAAAGTCATGATATACAACCTATTTATAAGTTGGACATCCTATCCTCTCTTCATAAAAAAAAAAAAATAACAATAAACAAATATTACTCCAACAATTAATTAATGGTGCATTGAAAGTTATTAATTATTTGGCAAATTTTAGTGCCAAATATTTAATGAAGGCTGCCCTCTATATTTTTTCTTTTGAAGAATTTGATTTTTAATCATGTCTTCGTATTTGATTATTTATGATTTTTCTATCTTTTTTATATTTTTTATCTTCATTTTGCCTATAAATCTGCTAGGCTATAAGAGAATTTATATCATATGTACTTATCATTATTGACTAATTGGGTTAGAGTATCTACTAGGTTTTTTATGGATGTGAATTTTTTGAAAGCATGCAGTTCTATCTTCCACTACTTCATGAATAAAACAATATTGAGTATTTATGTGTTTTGTTTTTAAATGAAACACTAGATACCTTGTAATATGCAAAACACTCTGATTGTCACAATACATGATAATCTTCTCTTATTTGTGCCTCAGATCCTCCATGAAACTTTTGTAGCCACATGCTTCCTTACAAGTTTGGATAGTTGCCACATACTCAGTTTCTGTTATGGATAAAACTACAATAACTTGTAGTTTAGAGACCCATCTCACAACTCCTTTTGTAATTTTGAATATAGCCTAAAGTGAATTTTCTTTTTTCAAAGTCGTCTGCAAAATTTGAATTAACATAATCTCTGATAATAAATTTTGATCCTCCATAATATAATATAACATATGAGATACCTTGATATATCTCAAGATCCTCTTAATATAATTCTAATGCCCTCCATAAGAATTTGACATCTATTAACTAACTACTCCTATTGTTTATGTAATATTTGGTCTTGTATATATCATGATAAATATTAAACTTTTCATTGCCGATGTATATAGTACTCAAGACACATTTATACTCTCTATTTCATTGCTGATGTATATAGTACTCGAGACACATCCATATTCTCTACCTCATTGCTAAGAGAATACTTGAGGATACTTTGAAGTTATCAGGAATTGTGGCTAAAATTAGTTTACAATTTTACATGTTGAAATGTCACAAGATTTTCTTCAAATAAATTTCTTTATGAAATCTAAATTTTCCTTTTTTTTTTTTTTTTTTTTTTTTGTCTTAGTGAATTTGTATCATCAGAATCTTATTTGCTGGTCCCAGTTTTAGGTCTTTTATATAAAACTCCCTATCCAACTGTACCTTTAATTTATAAACTTGATCTTTGTTAGAGTCCATTACCAATATGCCATCTATATACAATAATAAAATAATAAAATCTTCATCTTCTTTAAGTTTTTTATAATACATATGATGGTCTGAACTAAGTTTGTTAAATTTAAGACTAATTATAACAGATAACAACACCTAGGCGACTGTTTGAGATTGTATATATATTTTTTCAATATGCAAACAAAGTCCTCCCAGCCTAATTAAGCAAAACCTTATGGTTGAAACATATAAATTCATTCTTCAAGCTTTTTATGAAGAAATACAATTTTCACATCTAATTGCTTTAAATGAAGATTAAATATAACACATATTGCTAAGACTATTTTGATTCTTGTTAATTGTACAACCATGAAAAATATTTTATTAAAATATATCAATTTTTTCCAAGCATATCCTATCACCACAAATCTTACATGATAATGTACCACTTGATCATTTCCATCATAGTTTATCTTGTAAACCCATATATTGCTAATGACCTTACTTTCTTACGATAGAGTAATAAGATCCTAAATTTTACTCTTGTGTAGAGTTTCTATTTCCTTTGGCATTACTATCATCCACATAGATACATCTATATTTTTTATAACTTTATAGAAAATTAATGACTCTCCATAATGTGTTTTAAGATAATATACAATATTGCTCTTAGTAACATATTTTGAGTGCTAATCTAGTGGTCTTCTCTCACAGGTTGACCATTGAACTTCAAGAGTTTTAGACTTTATTTGTTCATCTTCTTCATACTTTGATGCAGTTTTGGAAGAAGTACGGTCTTGAGTATTTTCTACCTGAACTATTGTTATAGTCTTTTTCAAAATGCTTTTATTTTATTCCATTTACATTTTATCTTCTACAAATATAACATCTCTACTAATGATTACTTTGTAGGCAATGAGATTCTATAGGTGATATTGCTTTACTCCCAAAATATATCCCAAGAATACATATTTTTAGATTTTGAATTCAATTTTCCAACTTATTATGTATTATGCATCATAAACACAAGACTTCTGAATATATATAAGTGAGAATAATTAGCTTGTTTCCTAGTCCTTATCTCCATTGGTGCCTTCTAATCAATCACAATTGATGTACATAGATTGATAACATAACATATGATTTTGATTATTTTTACCCAATATAGATTATTTGAGCTTGCAACCTTTAACTTTGTTCTTGTTTGTTCAAACAAAGTTTTATTTATTTACTCTGCCACTCTATTTTTTTGGAGCATATGCTATTGTGAATTACTTTTTGATACTTTTTTATTAATAAAAGTTATCAAATTCATCACTAATATATTCTTCTTCATTATCTATTCTCAGAAACTTGGTTTTCTTTTCAGCTTCTAGTTCTACCCGTGCTTTAAATGTTTTAAAAAATGAGAGCATATTTGCTTACTTTTGATTGGATATACCCAACATCTCTTAGAAAAGTCATCTACGAATGATACAAAGTATCTTCCTTATCCCATGGATATAATCGATGTTTACCAATCATCAGAATAAATCAAGTATAAAATGCATTTACTCTTAATTGTTGATATGCCAAACTTCAACTTATGCTATTTACTTGTATTACAATACTCATAAAAAGGTAAATAAACCTTTGTGAGACCAAGAAATAACTTTTATTAGAAAGAATTTTCAAGCTTTTCTCTAACACATGGCCTAGCTTTTGATGCCACATTACCGTCTTTTCTTTTATAGAACTTAATGATGCAATTGATGCATCTGCTTCATGATATATTTCTTTTATTAATATAAAAAAGTTTGCAATTATTTTTCTAGCTTTTGATACCACTAGTGCCCCTCTGATAATTTTTATAATACCATTGTTTAGATGAATTTTACAACCAAAATTATCAAATTGTTCCACAGATAAAATATTCTTCTTCAAGCCTTTCATAAGTCATACTTCTATAATAATATGAATTGAGCCATTCTATATTTTTAATTTAATGATGCCAATGCCAATAACTCTAAGGCATGATCATATGTATAAAACCAATCCTGATGAGGAGTCATACGCCTTGTTGCTTTTGAATCCATTAACCAAAACCTCAATGAGTTTTATTCTATTTTTAAAGATTTTCACTGCTTTACTATATAAAACTTCTTAATCATTTAAAGTGTTTATAACACATCCATGAGGTTTTGATGACTTAGAGTTGTTCTACATACCCTTTTTATTTTAGCAATCCCTTTTAAAGTGTCTTTTTTTTTTTTTTGCTAGAGTAGTAATATTTCATAATCCTTTTACTTCTTAATTTGGAACTTTCTGGCCTTCAAATCCTATTGAAACCACACTACACTGATCTTTCTCTTGACATTAATAATGTCTTTGTTTGGAGTGAATTGTTAATTTTATCTCTTTTGTTCTTACACTTATTGACGTTTTCTAAGAAAGTGATTGCGACATCATTAAAAACAACATAATTTGTTAAGATGTTATTGGTCATATTAATAATGAATACTTTGAAGTATAAGTTTTGCACATTTATTTTTCTCTATTTGCTAACCTAATATAATGAGCTATGAAAATAGAGTTTTTATTATGTTGACGTGCTTAGTCACCAACATGGTTTCTACCATTCGTAGGGTATAAAATCTCATGTTTAAAATGATCTTATTATGAAAAGACTTGGACTCGTATAACTTTGTCAAAATCTCATAAATCTCATTTGCAAATTTCTTCCTAGCCATACTTGATAATACTTCATTAGCATTAAGACTTGGGTTTTTATGAATCAATGACTAATAAATCGAATTACATGTGATTATATATACAACTAAAAATATAACCTAGAAGACATGGGACATGAGTTTTTTTATTTTTCATGTCTTAGTTCAATATTTTTTGGTTATCTCAACAAGGAAATTGCTTAAATGTTTCATTTGTTATCTTATAAAAAAGTGTTTAAATAGTGATTTTTTAAAAAAATATCAAAGTAAATTTGAAATTAAAGAGCAAATTTAGTTTTTTTATGGATTATTTTGATGAATGTGTATTTTTACAAAAAATGATTTGGTTACAAAGTTTTGAACCATGCCATGAAATCGATTATGAGAGTTAATGAGTTTTACATAGCATCTTTTTAAGTTCGATCATTGAATTCGATTTAAATTTTTTACTTGGATTTATCCATCTATTGCTATCATCTTTTTAGTCATCAAGATTTTAAATACTAAAATTAAATCTATTTTTCTAGTGAGATTTATAATCCATATTAAAACTAAAAAATTATTTTTTTTATAGCTTATAATCTAATCCCTAGACAACTAGCCCATCCAAATTGATGTGATGTTACTTTGCATTTCATTATTGGAATATTAATTTTTCTAACATATTTTAGCTTACAAGCAGAGTTATAAATTCAACTTTAGTGACCCTCAAGTTTAATTTTTTTTTTTTTTATAAAAATTCACAATGATATTGTTTTTATTATTTTTTTTTCAAAAAAAATTAATGACTTGAAGACAATGTTTTATCTTGAATTAACTGGATGAAAAGTTAACCTAAATTTTAACTGGATCACTTCTATTTTTTTCTTCAATTTAACTAGGCTCAGGTTTTATAATAGTTTAGTTGATTGAAGTGGTAAAAAAAAATAAAAATAAAAATCTTTCAATGAAAGTAGAAGTGATGGAAGATTCATTTGTTGTCATCATGACAATGCTGGGATGATTCATTTTTCAGTAACAAAAAGCATGAACTAATTTTTCGCAATTAACTCTATCGACTGCGAAATGGGTCAACTCTCATGCAATAACCGCTAGTATTTCTCCACTTTATACAGGCATGTCTCTGTGTTGCTTAAGATAGGGCATCAAGCCCACTTTACACCTAACTAAACTCCAGATTGTCGATTTGTTTGATGTTAGCGAGGGTTGATGGTGGGAACAACACCACTGCTAAGATCACTTCCCAGAAGACAGGAACTTTCGTAAAGATATTGGCTCGAGTAAAATGAAGATGATGATGCTGACTTGCCGGAATATGTGGGAGTGGATTTGCCGGAATATGTGGAAGTGGATTCTGCATAGATGGCATCAGCTTCTGGCATCATTTTGAGTATGGTTTCCAGTTCCCTGACCACATCCTGCATTGACGGCCGCTTTTCTTGCTTGTCCTGGCAACAGCTGAGTGCCAACGCCACAAATCTCTCCACACATTCAGATGGATAAGCACCCATTCTGTTGTCTATGATAGAGAACATAATGCCAGACTGATGAGCCATGTTAACCTGAAAACAGAGTACATAATATGGTATTAGCTTCGATGTTTCTCGATTCCCAGGTTCTTAGCCTTTCTTGCTGTTGCATCATAAATGAGAAGTTATTCTATCAAAATAAGCTATAGTTGAAGTTCAAGTAAAGCTGGACATGGTTGTGACTGATATGTATATGAGAAGAGAACTCAAGGCCTCTGAATTAAGAGCTCATTGAAGTACCTCGCGAACAATGTTTTTGCCATGTGATATTGGGTGCATACCAGTCAGGAGCTCCAGAAACACAATCCCAAGGCTATACACATCACTCTTGTCTGTCAACTTATGGGTCAAAAAGTATTCTGGATCGAGGTATCCCTGCACATACGGTGACAATCAAGAGAGTTATTCAAACGAGGTCAATGATGCTCCATAGCATCTAGTGATGGTAGACAAGTTACATCCAAGGATTTGGAGGGGATTCCAACATCTGCGCAACTCAGTTTTATCCAATCCACAGGACTTAAACAAGTTACGAAGCTTAAGATTTCTGAGGCCATCTAGACATGGCAAAAACTTGGCCAACCAGGTGGTTAAATATTGGGACCGGAAATTACATTCCTTGCTAGAAGTTGTCAATCCACAATTAATCATGCTAACATGAATTTTCAGTGAAGATATCTTCAGGGCATACCAGAAAGGTTTTTGATATCTTCTAGTTATTCCTTTGTTAATTCCTTCACCTTCTTTAAAAGTACTTCTCTTGGCATATTGATTAGAGAATAAGATGAAATTTTGCAAGTGAAACATCAGGATTAGAGACCTCACAGAATTCACATTTTTCTCACCCATAACACCTTGCATCCTCTACCCGTGTTCAAGAAGTTAAAAAGAGAAAGAAGGCATATAATGGAGTCAAACTTACTGGAGTTCCCCTTACTACTGTTGATACATGATTAGGCAGATTCCCTTCATCATCCAAGACAGGAGCGAGACGTGAGAGTCCAAAGTCAGCAACTTTAGCAGTGAGCTTACAGTCTAATAGTATGTTAGTGGCCTTGATATCCCGGTGGAACACTGGAGGCTGTGCTTCAGTATGGAGGTAAAGGATACCCTTAGCTGAACCCAGCGCGATTCTTAACCTTGTACCAAAGTTCAATGTTCCCTTGGCCTTTCCTGCATTGACACAGCGACCATCAACTTTGAGCGTTGAAGATATCATGTCTTAAACCAAAGTGTAACAGACTGTATTGATAACGTCCTAAAACACGAAGCTGGAAAAGAATGAAAATGGAAACTATTTCATGTGCTACACAGGATTTTTTAAGTTTACACTCCACTGGTGAAATATGACAGTGCATCGTTTGTCCTTCAAAACAGGCAGACAACACAATTAGCTAAACTACAAACCTATGACTCAAAATCAGCAATTAGAGATAGATCATATGTATAATCTAAAAGTTTGTAAGAATGTTGTACACATTCTGTACAAAATAATATGGAGACATTGAATAGATTAAAGAGCCATCAAATCAGAAATTTTCCATACCAGAAAGCCAGTCCCGCAAGGTACCGTTTGGCATGAACTCGTACACCAGCATCTGTGCAGGAACCAAGAACAACCAGGTGGATTTTTACACATAACCAAGTAAAGTTTCCCAATTTTGATGCTAAAAGAAAATCAGATCACTTCACATTCTTGGACAAGGATTAGCATAATCGAATTCTAGAAGATGGTGGGGGTCAAAGGCATGGCTAAGAAAAGGAAGCACATCCAATTGCTAGACCAGGACCATAACCCATCTAACTTATAGCATCTCTATCCTGATGTTTTGTCTGACCAATGTGGACTCTTCGCAGATGGTAATGCTGTTGGTCTGTGCAAAATAAACAAGGGACAGAAAAGGAGATCTTGCCTATTTTTAAATTTCTTATTGAAACATGCTAAAAATAAAAATCTCATCTTGAAAGTATTACTCGGGAAGAATGAAATGGCCAGAGCCAATAGGTCCCTTCCAAGAACCTCTGCTACTTTCTTCTTTTGAGGATTTATCAGAAAACACTTGCAAAGTTGCAAACCAGGATGATCTAAAATATGATTTAATTTCAGCTCCGCAATATTTACCTGCTCCTCTTTTTCTTCACAATATCCAACCAGTGAAACTAGATTTCTGTGATGCAACCTTGACAACAATTTAATCTCAGTCAAAAATTCTTTTTGGCCTTGTAATGATCCTTCTTCAGTACGCTTTATGGCCACGATTGAGTTGCCAGAAAGAACACCTCTATAAACCTTTCCATAGCCTCCTCTACCAACTTGAGTTGAGCAGTTAAAGTTATCAGTAGCCAGGGCCATTTCTTTAAATGTGAAGCCTTTCACACCATCGATTTTTATCAATGCCTTCGATGCTGTAAACCACAAAAATAATCCCATGATACCTTTTCCAGGGATAGCCACATATACTATTATTAATTGAAAACAATTCTAGCAGTCACAATAAGAAACTTACATGAATGTCTTCTCGACAAATTTCTATGCTTTCTAGCATATCTTCTACTAATAAGAAGTGTGACAACTGCAGATACTGCAATGGTACAGGCAATAGCACCTAATATAACGGCTACCCAAATTCCTTTGCTAATATTCTTCCCTTTAGTGTCGAAATGTACTGTTGGAAAAAGAAAAGCATATTATTATATAGCCACCCCTTAGAAACAAATCTATTGATATGAAGCAAACTAATGCTATTAATCCAGCACATAAATTCCAAAGCGAATAAGACACACAGACCATATTGCCAAGGCATAGCCTTGACTGCAGTCCAGATCTAAGAGTTCACATATATGGATATTGTATATGAGAGAAGACTATGCATCTACCAATGGATGCGAACCATAGTTGGGCATATAGCTGCGGTGGAACTTCACTTCAGAAACTTTACAATTTTGAATTGCAAAAGTGTCAAATTTGGATAGGTTGGCCCTTTAAGTCATTGAGCTTTCATGCACAAGTTCAAAGCAACAATATAAAAGTCATCAAAAATAATTTGAACAAAATGGAATTATCAATGGGGAAACAACTCTACTTCGCAAAAGATGTGAAAGATTCTGAGATGCTGTGACATGCAACTTTGAATATAACTAAGAACTTTCGGGCTGAAGACATTCTAATTCACTTGTAAAAAAAGACATGCTTATTTTGCAAAGAAAGTAATATGAAAAGAAGCCAATTATGTTCCTGGTACTAGTAGATATTTGAGGAAAGCAATAAATCAAGATCTCTAACTCGTTTCTGTGATCTCAAATACCAATTCTTGGAGCACAAACAATGCAAATACCGATGTTTGGCAGGCATACAGTGCACATAATCTGATTCGGCATCATCTTCTGAAGAATTAACAAAGTTAACTTCAGTCTAAAAAGAAGTAGGAATTTGGAACACATACTCCCTGCATAAGGTCCCACTAGAGTGAAGTTGAGAAGTTCATATGGTCCGAATAAATCATCACCAGGAAAGTGCCACGATGTAAATGCACCTCTTATTCGTCCAACCTCGGATACATTAAATGTGCTTGAGTGCATATTATTAGCTGGAGGAAATATCTTCAGATGCATTCTTAAACGAGGGCCTTCTTCCCAGAAATAGGAATCAATTGACAATTGATATGGATTCAGTTTAAGAGCACTAGTCACATGTAACTCGAATGGAAAAACATATGGATCAAAATAAGAGAAACTAGGGCTCTTAAGTCTGTATCCAATCCTAAGAGGGGAGGCACAAAAGCATGGTAGAGGTGAAGCTGGGACATATTCAAAGAAATTATCTACTGGGCATGCTTGAACAGCACATGTCATCGTAGAATTCATTGACCTCTCAGTAGTCCTATCTCCTCCAGCTTCAAATCCACAGAACTGGATTATGTTGGCTATGTTTGCATTTTCACAAATAGGATTGCCTCCAAGCCTAAACAAAAACTGCTAAAATGATCAGAATCTGACTGTGAGATATAAAATTAAAAGAAAAAAAAAAAAGGAGTATTTCTCAATGCCATCACTTTGTTATTTTGAGGAATTTATATTCTCTGATCTATCTCCTAATCCTCATAGCTAGCAACATTGGTAAATCAATCTGCAGGCCTATACAGGACCCTTGATTTTCTACATGAAGCTTTCTATCCAAAACCTGTGTGCATGGAGAGGGATGCTGATTTCACAGATCTTAAACACAAGCTGGAATCATCAAATAGCAAGGTGGAGATTGAAGATGCATATCCATCTAATAGACAAATTTAATTAAATCCATGTATTTGACAAGTTCCTCTGATTCTCTTACTATTTCTTCCAATGGATGATAAGGCTACAACATATTTCTACTTCGCACATCTAATTGTCAACCAGAGATCAGGTGCAAGTGTTCACGAAACAGATCATAAAAAGGTGGGTGCGCACTACTTTATAAAAATATTACCTTAAGGTGACATTGTCCGGCAGATTCAACGCCCCCGAAATGCTTGAGAGTGAATTGTTCCTGAGATCACTGCATTTGCGGGGTGCACAGAACAATTAGTTAGTATTATTCTGATACTCTATGGTTTGCAGAGAGTCTTGTATAATAATTTTAATGCTGAAAATTAATGGTTTTAATTGCATTTATTTTTGAATTCTTACATTGTAAAACTAGCACTTTTAGTGGAGGTCATGTTCTGCCAAATGTTAGCTGGCACAGACCCATTCAACTGATTATTTTCAAGTGACCTGCAGTATACAATCATTTAGAACATCATATTTAGCGTGCATAGCCTGCAAATAAGAGCATCTAATCTGAGACATTCAGAGCAACATGTAGAACATCATTAAGATGTTTTTAAGATCTTTTCAAGAGCTAAAAATAGGTGGAATAAGTAGATAGAAGCTCACAGTCTTTGAAGAAAAGAAAGATCTGAGAAACTTCCTGGTATAGATCCACTAAGATGGTTCTCTGACAAATCGCTGCAGTTGACAAGAAAAAATTTCAAACACAGAAAGACCTTCATCACAAGCTTGTTAAGTCATCCCGTGGTTGTAAAGTAGATTAAATTCCACTTGTAACATGGTCTTACGAACACTGAATATCACAACTGCAAACCTATACAGCCTACAATTTACCAGTTCTGTTTCTCCCTTTCATCGTGGTTTTACTTACATAGTTCTCATAGTATCAGAAAGTTTGGATGGTAGAGATCCTCTAAGGTTGTTCTTGCTCAGATCCCTGCAGGCCAAATTAGATACGCAGGTACCATAAGTGCATGTAATAGAAAAATAGAAATGAAATTCAAGTTCAATGGCATTGATGGAAAGAGAATACTAACAAATGCAGAAAGAACTTACAAATAGTATAGGTTTGGTATGCTGCTAAGATCAGGTATAGAACCTTGCAAGCTACAATTTCTGAGACTTCTACCTTGTCAAAGAGGATTAAAAACAAAGAGAAAAGGTCATCATCGACACTTCTTTTTGTGTATGTTTATGCAGAACAAGTTTGTCATTTGATTCGTGTTTATATAAACACAAAAGAAAAACCCTTGAGCATGTCCTATAAGTGAAACACAAGTTGATGAATATGAAAATACATAAAATTTTTAAACCAGCAATCCAGGAGCAAATCTGCACAATCAGAATTCATGACAAAGACTTCATACAGTCCAAACAGTGTGAAGATTCCTCCTCTGAATGCAAAATAGCTTTGAAGCATGTCATGTTTTATTTAGACTTACAATTTTACTAATCTGGAAAGGCTGCCATAAGTAGCTGGAATTCCAGATCCGTTAAAGTTGTTGTTGTCAAGTTGACTGCAAGGAGGACAATAAATGAACTGTCAACAAAATTTACTCTAAGTAACATATGCACAGACACAGACAAACACACAAGCACATGAACATGCATCGTGCCTCATCTCATTTAAGTACCCTGCAGCTTTACTGAATTCTCACTACAATCAATACCGCTGCTAATAAACAAATCTAATAGAATGTATGTACATAAAAGAAAAGATCACACAATAAGAGAAATGATTGAATGTGATAATGATTCAAGTAACATTCTAGACAACATGATAGAAGCACGTACATTATCCGCATCTCTGGGAACTTTGATAATTCTGGTGGAAGATATCCAGATAAGTTATTATTATCCAAAAGCCTGCAGAGATTGTTTCACATGTTCTCAATCAGGGGAAAATTTTCACGTGGATCATAAAAATAAGTAGACATTAGAACAAAAAGGAAACCATTGTAGTAAAACTCACAAGTGAACAAGAGTTGATAGTTTGGAAAGCTCGGGTGGAATTTGACCACTGATTGAGTTGTTGTTCAAGTGGCTGCAAGTATCACATGCAAGTCAACAATATATGCGGACAAAAGCTAATCTCTTTGCAACTCAAAGAAGGATTTAGCTTGAAGATACACTTACAAATGTCTAATACTGCTCATGTTAGCAAATGATTTTGGTATTCGTCCTGAAATATTGTTCTGATCCACTTGGAGTCTAATTAATTTCGATAAATAGCCAAGCTCATCAGGTAAAGATCCTGATAATTTGTTTCCATTCAACAGCCTGCATAGATAATAATACATTACAGGACGTTAAACTAATTCAAAGCACATACCAGTGTAGATTCATTTTTAAGATATCCATTTCTATAACCATGACAGAAGGAGGATAACAACCCACTGAAAAAATGAAATAACATGAAACCAACTTACAGGAGTTTCAAAGATGAAAGATTTCCTATCTCTCTTGGTATGCTGCCAGTCAATTCATTCCACATGAAATCCCTTGTAATCACAACAGAAAGGGGACTTAGAATCACCAGAAGCGGATTAGCAAGACATGTTCAGATACTCAAAAGTAAATTCTCCAGAAATATGGTTGCTAGATATTGCAACTCACAATATTGCCAGTTGAGAAAGTTGGCCTAGCTCAGGTGCTAAATTTCCAGAAAGATTCAAATTAAGAAGCTGACTGCATCAAAATTGACAAATGGAAAGTGTTTCATAGCCAGAGTTATGATTGTATCATAAAGAAATCCTCTGACTTTATTCATCAAAACACGAAGGGTAAAAAATAACAACAACAAGAAAACGCATAGAACATACAGTTCTCGGACATGCAAGTATCCATCAGTCCCAGTTGCATCATAACAAAAAACACCAGTCCAATTGGAGGTACATGGATCTCCCTTATTCCAATTTCTGAGATGCTTCATAGGATCAATCAAATTGTTCTTGACTGCTAGCAATGCATTGACTGCAAAAATGCACAATATTGATAACATTAGAGCAGAGCAGTAGGCAACCAACACTGCCTAGCTTTACCAAGAATTTTGGGCATCACAATAGCATATTAAAAGAGGAGGTGCAATCTCTTTCTTGAAAACAACTTGCCTAATTTTCCTTGTCTAGTTTTGTTTTCTTATTCTCCAAATAGACAACTTAATTATATAGTTTAAGCACACATATTTCTACCCATTTTACAAGCCTCAAAGAACACGTATCGCAGGATCATTTTGTCAACGCAATCATGATAACATTCATGAAAAAGTCAAGTTGAGAATTTGCGGGGGGAAAAAGATAAAATTCACCTTCTGAGGGATTTGTAACTTGAGCAACTGTAAGGAGCAGCAAGTAACAATATGACAGGAGAAAAACACACCCCCAAGTTCTCAGCTGCAACATCTTCATTCCCTAAGTAAGAACCAAACAAAATCACTAAACATTTTGCATATTCATTTCCAGCAATCCCTTCAAAATCAAAAGAAATAAGCAACAAGATACAATCTTTTCCCCCGAAAAAAGCATATCAGGGAAAGGGGAAAAAAGTCCAAACCAAGCTTGCAGATTTAATGTCCCCAAAATATCCAGCTTACCAAACAAGGAAGATAGTCAAACCCCATAATTCCGGTAACTAACAATGAAACAGGCGCCCAGCAGTAAAAGTCTAAAAAATCCACAATTTTCAATGAAAACAAAAGGAAAGGAAGATAAAAGAAGATGCTTACGGGAAACGAGTCAAATATGACCAAACCGTAGTGGGATTGCTTTAAACATCCAAACCATACGATAAGCTATGAATCCTTGAGACCGCAGAATCAAGAGTTGTAGACTTCTGCAACAGAAGCAAGTAAAGCTTGGTGGGCAGGGAAAAAAGATATAGCAGAAGTCCTGTTGATGGGGGCACGAATGATAATAAATGGAATCTAGTTTGAGCAATAGAAAACGATATGTATGTGAGATGGCATTGTCGTCATGGTTGCTCCATCCATTCTAGCACCCAGTCAAGATTACAAGAGAGAAAGTCTAAAGATACTCAATTTTTTTACTAATTACTCTGTTTTTCTCAATTATTACCGAGTAGTATATTTGGATGAAATGCAAAACAGTGACAACGTGTAACTTCAACACAGTTTGCACTTTCACGTTACCAAGTTCTTTAATGATAACCAATGGACTGTTTGTTGTCTTGTTATCTACAATTTCAAGAAAAAATAATCTTGTTCAAGAACTAAATCACACGCAATAAATTTGAAGTGCAATAAATAAATAAATAAATCTTGTTATTATTATTATTCGCAATTTGTTATGCATACCTTCTCAAACTTTAGTGGAAGTAGATATGAATAAAACATGGCGGGGAGCTTCCCTACAGCGACAGCTGTGGACTTTTTTAGGCATTCCAACCTACCTTTAAGATCTTGCAAAAAGGGAAAGGCCTCAACGTAGTATTTGGTATTTGTATTCTTTTTATTCTCACAATTTGGTCACTGCATGCCTTTTTTTTTTCAATATTATCCTTGCAAATCACCTCAGAAAGAGATCGAGAAAGAATATCTTCTTAAGAGTTTATTTAATAAATTATTAACTGAAAATAGAAAAACAAATGTAATAATCAATGAGTAACAAAGCTTGAAGTATAAACCTACAAGGACCACTTTAAGAAAAGAAATTCATACAGAGGTCATTAAATGATGAGGTGGAAGAATCGTAATAAGAAAAAAGACAAATACATGGACTACATTAGAAGAAAATGAAAAATACAGGCACCAAACATGGCATTAAATCTCCCCCGACATGCATTCCGAACATGGTAACGCGGTGGCTGTTCTACTTTCAGACGCCACAGGGAAAGCCGAAAGGGTAATGGTTGTTCTTTGCACGTGCCGCGTTAGTCAAACTTTCAATTTCCGTTTTTTTGAAGAAAATACAAAAAGTCAACTTTCTTCCATGTTAAATAATAGTGAAGGTGATAATATTCCAACCACAATTATTGCTTGCTTCTGAAATTGATTGATTGATCGATCAAGGTTATATATATATTGGCAGCTCTCATGGTTAGAGGTGGAGTTTGGTAGTGGAGGTTGTACCGTACTTTTTTTTTTTTGTTTTTAAGTTCTAAATTAATTTTTTTTTATTGTGTTTTTACCTAAACCAGCATTTTGATGTTTTTGAGGCCAGCCCAAATGATATCAGAGGCCTACAAGAAACAGAAGCTCTTTCTTACACGCATAGGTCCAATCCAGTGTGTCGCCAAGAAAGAAACGGAGGCTATGGTTAGACTGATTCCGGGTTGTATCGAGCTCTTTTCTGTCAGTACACTTCGCAGATCAGTGGAGCCATGATTTTTCTGGTAATGTACAAAAAGAGGGAGTGGCGCTCAACCCTCTTATTGTCTGCTTGCATCAAGTTTGGAGCTAATGAAGCACTTTGCAAATTCATCAAGAGAACATAGATTATACACGCTAACAAATGAAACAAGCAATGATGGGCTGCTGCTGCTGCAGACTATAAAAAAACACAGATAGTGTTGCAGCCATGATCTCTTAAGCATTGTTGGTGGCTCCACCCCCCGTCCGCCTCAGTTTATTGTTGATGATACTGGGAAGACTACATCTGATCTCAGCCATGCCTGTCTGTTATGGCAGAAAAAAGGATCAATTTATCCCCAGTATGGATAAAAGCCACATTATCTGATATAGTTTTGTCCACTATTTATGGACTAACTTCTCGCCAGTTATGGACCACCTGGGCTAATCGCTTTGCACCTCCCTCTCCCTCCCGTATCTTCCATCTCAAAAGACTCTTCTACACACCTCGACAGCCCTGCCAAATTTGTGGCAAAACAAATCACCAAGCACTCAACTGCTATAACAGGATGCATTTTTCTTACCAAGGGAGTCATCCTCCATCTCAACTTGCAGCATTAAGAGCCCAATCAAATGTCCACATCACAGATGATCTTGACCACTTATCTCTGCAACAACAGTCGTATCAAGGTGCAGACACAGTTACAGAGGGTAATGGATGAGGTTTGCACATCACACACAATGGTTCTTCATTATTTTCCTCCCCCACCTCTAAAGTTTTCCTCACAAATATTCTTAGATGCCCTAATGCTTCATTTAACTTGCTGTCAATCCAAAAGTTTTGTGCTGATAACAATTGCTAAAGTATTCTTACCGCTGCTTGTTTTATTGTTAAGGATCCGCAAACACAGGAGACACTCCTCCAAGGTTCGAGTGAAGCAGGCTTGTATCCCATCCATCTGCAACATCTTCGGTCCGCTAAGGCATCCCCGACGCCGAATCAACATCTTCCTCCCCTTTTCATCGTATTACTAGTAGTCAATGTAAGGATTACGGACACCATCTATCTCTACATTGGTATGATATTGTCCACTTTGGGCCTAAGCCCTCATGGATTTGCTCTTGGGTTATACCCAAAAGGCCTCATACCAATGGAGATATTTGTCCATCCTTATATACCCTTGATTCTCCCTATTTCTAACCAATGTGGGACTTTGGTCGCATACCCAACAATCCTTCCCTCGAACAAAGGACCACCGAGCCTCTCCTCAAACGATCATTTATCCATCTACTCTCTGCCAACCAGGATTTTTCATTCATCCTCTACTTCTCTCTACTTCATCGTGTTGGGGTCAGGACACGTCCATGAAGCATCCGGAGAGCACTACCTGACTTGAGAGTTTTTGCTCTTTCTAGGTCAACTCCTCTTCACCGTGTTGAGATCAGGACACGTCCATGAAGCATCTGGAGCATACCGCCTATCCAACAGAGCTAATCCATGGATTACATCGTGATTTAATTAGGGCTCATCACCTTTTGTTAGGCATTCCGAGGATTCATCCATCATGGCTAACTCGGGGGCATGGCTCTGATACCACTTGTAAGGATTACGGACCCCACCTATCTCCACATTGGTATGATATTGTCCCCTTTGGGCCTAAGCCCTCATGGATTTGCTCTTGGGTTCTACCCAAAAGGCCTCATACCAATGGAGATATTTGTCCATCCTTATATACCCTTGATCCTCCTCATTTTTAACCAATGTGGGACTTTGATCGCATACCCAACAGTCAAGGCACCAATCCAAGCTTGGCACTCAAGATTAGGCCATCCCTTTGAGTCTGTCCTTCAACAACTTGTTCTTCAGTCTGTCTTGCTTGTGTATGGTTCGTCTAGATTTCATAAACTCTGTGAATCTTGTCAAATGGCCAAGAGTCACGAACTTCCTTTTACAGAGTCCAATAACAGGCCTCCTTATCCTTTAGAATTAATTCATTTAGATGTTTGGACCTTACCAATTCATTTTGTAAGTGGCTGCAACTTTTATGTTATTTTCATTGATGATTTGTCTCGTTTCTCATGGTTGTTTCCCATACATCACATATTAGATATTACTAAGTTCTTCATTAAATTCAAATGCTTGATTGAAAATCTATTTTCATGTAAAAAAAAATATACAGACTGATAATGGGGTGAATATACCTCAAACTCATTCAAAATACTTATTGAAACACATGGGATTCTGCATCACCTAACATATCCATATACGTCAGAACAAAATGACATTTCTGAGCGAAAGCATCACCATATTACTGAGACTGGTTTGTTTCTTTTTGTTCAGTGTCATCTTCCATCTAAGTATTGGGTTGATGCTTTCTTAATAGCTACATATATTATAAATAGTCTCCCTACACCTGTTCTTGGAAACGAATCTCCTTATCTTAGGCTATTTAAACAACATCTAGATTACTCCATTCTCAAGAACTTTGGCTGTATTTGTTACCCCCTGCTTCGTCCATACCACACTTATAAGTTGCAATATCGTAGCAAACAATGTATTTTCCTAGGATATAATGCTAAACAAAAGGGTTACTGTTGCTTGGATCCTCACACCAAATGTGTATACATCTCACGTCATGTGGCGTTTGATGAACTGAATTTTGATGATTCCTCCCTGCTTGCTCGGTCTTCAGAGGTTGTTTCTCCTAGTGTTGATCCTTCGACTACTTCATGTTTGCTCTCTAAAATTCTAGTTCTTCAATTAATCTTTAAATTCCATCATATACACGTTATCTTGCACCACATACTTCCCCTGCAATAGACCACACCACACCACACCACACCTGATTCTCCATTTCCTTCACTATCTCCCGCACCCCCATCCCCTACCTCATCTAGGCCTTCCAGTTTAATTCCTTCTCATATCATTGTCCCTATAGAATCTACTCCCTCCTTACCTTCCTGTATGGTCACCAGGTCCCAAACCAACTCATTAAAACCAAAGCAGTTTCCAGACCATCGTTTGTTAGCATCCTCTCCAAGCTTTGTCCACAATTACCATTCCCTCCGAACCCACAAACTACTCTCTAAGAAGTAGAGGATAAAAATTGGTGTGATGCTATGCAAGCTGAATTCGATGCTCTCTTACATAATAAAACTTGGATTTCATACCCACGTCCTGCATCCAAGAAAGTGGTTAAGAACAAATGGGAATTAAAGATTGAACAAAAATTCGACGGTTCTGTTGACAAGTACAGAGCAAGGCTTGTGGCTAAAGGTTTTGATCAAGAGAATGACAGTGACTTTCAGGAGACATTTAGCCCTGTTATCAAACCAACAACCATTAGACTTGTTTTAGCTCTTGCTGTCTACCATAGTTGGTCCATTCACCAACTAGACATCTCAAATGCATTCCTTCATGGATTTCTTGAAAAGGAGGTATTTATGGAGCAACCTATGGGCTTTAAAGACCAACACCATCTAGATTATGTCTGTAAGATTCAGAAATCCATATACGGCTTAAAACAAGCCCCTAGATCTTGGTTTATGCGCATTTCACAAGCATTGTTGGAGCTTGGTTTTGTTGGTTCTAATGTGGACAACTTTTTATTCTCTTATAATCATAATAATATGTGCATTCATGTACTTATATATGTGGATGACATCATTGTCTTAATTAACTATTTTCCTGCTATTTCTCTGATTATTTCTACCCTGGGCAATGAATTTGCAGTCAACGATCTTGGTCCACTCTCATTCTTCTTGGGTATTCAAGTCACAAGAACTACCGATGGTCTTCACCTTCATCAAGTAAAATATGTGACTGATTTACTTCATCGAACTAAGATGGTGGGTGCCAAACCCTTGTCCACTCCTTGCAGTTTTGGTGGGAAGTTATCAAAGTTTTCGGGTGGCCCCCTTTCTGACTCGACAAAATATCGCTCAATGGTAGGAGCTTTGCAATATCTTACCCTCACAAGACCTGACATCTTCTATAGTGTCAACCAGTTTTGCCAATTCCTGCATTCTCCAACAACAGTGCACCTAACTGCTACTAAACATATTTTAAGGTATCTATAGGGCAATCTTACGTTTGGTCTACAATTCACCAAGGGTTCTCTGCAACTAAATAGCTTCTATGACTCCAATTAGGCCGGGGGTCCTTACGATCAAAAATCCACAACTGGATATGCCTTCTATCTTGGACCCTGCCTTATTTCATAGGAAGCTAAGAAGCAACCTGTCGTGGCCAAGTCGATTGCTGAGGCTATATACCACTCGATGACACTCACTGTAGCTGAACTTTATTGGCTACGTATGCTCTTTTGTGAACTTCAGGTTCCACTCACCTCAGCTCCTTGTCTCTGGGTTGACAACATTGGAGCTCTAGCTTTATCCTTAAATCCTGTGTTTGTTTCATGCGAGGACAAAATACATCGAAGTCGATTATCACTTCACACGTGAGAAGATTCTGAACAAAGATTTACAAGCTCATTATATTTCAACTTATGATCAAACATCAGACATCTTCACCAAGGGCCTTTCTTCTTCACGATTCTTCGAGACAAGTTCATGCTTCGATCTCTCCCCACCAACTTGTGCCGGCGGGGGGGGGGGGGGGGTTGAAAAAAATTATGGGGGGGGGGGGGGGGGGTGTTAGACAAGATATCTAGGAAAAATAGAAATTATAGGAACGACATATTACTTTTCTTATTCAGTTGTTTGTTCAATATCTGACAACTAGAATCTTTGATTCTTTGTATTTTACAGTTTTTATCTTATCTGTAAATTCAAACATGTATATATCCTTATAAATACATGAATATTCTTCGCTGGAGTACTGAACCACTCTTCATAATTCCTTTAATTCTACGAACATGATGTTTTCTGCTTCATCAATGGTTCCTTCATCCACTTCCCTGTAAACTTCATGCACAATTTGAGGGGGAGAGAGATAAATGAGTACAAAGGTCATCTAATTTTGATATCAACGAGGCGGTATGAATGGAATGACACCACTGCTAAGATCACCTCCCAAGTGACTGGACGAGTTGGATATATCCCTGTTTGTGCAGAATGAAGATGAAGATGCTGACATGCCAGAAAATGTGGGTGTGGTCTTCCTGGAATTAGCAGAAGGAGAATATGTTTCAGTAGTTTCTGTTTCTGGCAAGATTCTGAGAATGTTTTCAAGTTCCCTGACCACTTCCACCATTGATGGCCGCTTGTCTTGCTCATCATGGCAACAATTGAGTGCCAAAGGTACAAATCTCTCGATGCATTTAGATGGATAGGAAACCATTCTTCTGTCTATGATGGAGAACATCTTATCTGACTCACAAGCAATATTTACCTGAAACCATTTTTTTTTATCCTTGTGTTAAATAAAAAGTTATTTGATCAATATTTGAATGCAGTGTGAGTAGAAGAGAACTCAAGGTCTCTGAAAGATCAATGTGCATCACATACAATACCTCACGGACTAAGTTTTTTCCACGATATATTGGCTGCATTCCTGTCAAGAGCTCCAGAAATACAACTCCAAGGCTGTAGACATCACTCTTGTCTGTCAACTTGCGGGTCAAAAAATATTCTGGATCAAGGTATCCCTGCATATTCAATAACAAAATCCAAGAGTTTTAGTACTGAAACGATACAGGCCATTACAGGTAAATGGCCTATAATGATGGCAGAACAGAAAAGTTCAAAACAATCAGAAGAGACTCCAAATCGGAAATTGATTTGCTGCAATCCGTACTGTCTAAATTTTAATTCTTTGGGTTCTTTGGAATACATCTTATGAACTATTTGAAAGGAATTTAAAGCATCATGATCAGAAAACCATTCAGCAAACAAATATTCTCTCTTTTGACAGAAATTCCATATTCACCATGTAACAAAGCATCCTTTCTGCATGGCTATTTTCGTAATGGAGTCCAACTTACTGGAGTTCCCTTCACCACTGTAGATACATGATTAGGCTGATATCCATCATCATCCATGACAGGAGCCAGAAGTGAGAGTCCAAAGTCGGCAACCTTAGCAGTAAGCTTAGAGTCCAAAAGTATGTTGCTAGCCTTAATATCTCGGTGGAATACTGGAGGGTCTGCTTCAGTATGTAGGTAAAGGATCCCCTTTGCTGAACCCAAAGCAATGCTTAACCTTGTTCCAAAGCTGAGCTTCTCCTTATCTTTAGCCACATGCAACAGCAGCTATCAATTTTGAGACTCCCAGCACTTTAAAAGGTTAATGTTCTAAATAAACGATAATGTGTGGATAGTAATTGAGGAATTACAATAGTCTATGGTGTTGAAAATGAAGTAGAGAATTGTCTAGATCTAATACTGTAACATTATTTCCGTCCGATTTTAGCCCTCTGTAACAGTTAAACCACACCTTTAGCCAACTCTGAATCTATATTCATTCCAGCATTTAACGACATGTGATTATAAGACCTAAAGGTTCTTAAGAATATTATAAACACTCTAGGAGAGTATCATGGAGATATGAAGTAGATAACAGATAAAAAGATTTAACAGATTTTTATACCAGACAACCAGTCCCTCAAGGTACCATTCGGCATGAACTCGTATACTAGCATCTGTGCATAGACAAAGAACACAAGCAGGCTGATTCAACAAGTAACCAATCAAACTTTGCAAATAAAGATGCAAAAGCATATCAAATCCATTTAATTTCTTAGAAAAAGGATTTAGAAAACCACTCTGTAAGATGGCCGAACAAAACTCGATTGGTGCGCAATAAGCAGAATGAAATGAAGAACATAGTTGAGAAAGAAAGCCTCTTAGAGATTCAAAACAAATTAATGAAATTTAATCCCAATCTCAATTCACATTCTGAATGAGCTGATGATATTTTCCTGGAGAAATTCGATGGCAAGAACCTAAGCCATGGTAAATAAAAGCAACAGGTCCTTTCCAGGAACCTACTGCGCTTTCAGGATGCTTATGCAGTCCTGCATTTCTGAACAAACAAGTTCCTACGCCCCCGCCCCCTTGCCAGGGACCCCTCGAATATGCCCTTCTCATTTGATTTTCCAGAACAAACGGGATAGAAAAAAGTACATGCCAGAAAAAAATTATATGAAATGACATCCACCACCTAAAAATATTACCTGCTCCCCTCTTTCAACACAATATCCAGTCAACGAAACTAGATTTCGGTGATGTAACCTTGACAACAACTTGATCTCCGTCAAAAATTCCTTTTCGCCTTGTAAGGATCCTTCTTCGGCTCGCTTTATAGCTACCACTGTTTTGTCTGGTAAAACCCCTCTATAAACCTTTCCATAACCTCCTTTACCAATTTGTGTCGCGCTGTTGAAGTTATCGGTAGCCAAGACTATTTCTTTGAAAGTGAAGCTCTTCACTCCATCAATTTTCATCTGTACTGTTAAGGCGGCAAATAAACAAAATAGTCTCATGTACCTTCTTCAGGTGCAGCCAAATATGATAGTATTAGAAGAAACAAATACTTATTAGTCACAATGACAGACTTACATAAATCTTTTCTTGGAAGCCTCTGACTGTATCTGGCATTTCTTACAATAATCAAAACTGTGATTGCTGAAATTATTACAATAGCACAGGCAATAACAGCTAGTATTATGGCTGCCCAAACACCCTTACTGATACCTTCTTTATGGAACTCAACATTCACTGTTGGAGAAAAAAAATAATGGGGCATACAGTAGTCACCCATCAGTGAATTAGAGAATGCTAAACCTGCAGTCTATGTTTAAGAGATTCATATACATGATGAACTGTGATTCAGAAAATGTTGTATATCACCATGAACATCCATACCATTATGAAAGTATTGAGAGAAAAAACATTGTCACTCTATAAAGATCATAAGAGCTATTTAATACAATTGAACTCATCCTTCCAGGATTGTTAGCAGGGGCACTGAATTCCTAGTTAAAATTGTACTTCAATGCTAACGGAAAATCTTCAGGCTTGGGAGATGCTTATTTTGCAGAATAGGAATGATTGTAAAGCTAAGACATGATGTTTTTGGTAACTTATTTATGTGATCTCAAATACTTATGCTGTTCTCATAGAAGACACAAAGACTCATGTTAGTTACACATAAGGGCATAAAGGTTAATTCAACATCATTTAGCTAAGGATTTGGAATTTCATTTTAGCCTGAAAGAAGTAGCAACAGTACATACTCTGTGCATAAGGTCCCAGTAGGGTGAAGTTGAGAAGCTCATATGGTCCAAAGAAGTCATTTGGAGGAAAGTGCCATGATGCAAATATATCTCTTATTCGTTGAACCTCTGTCGCATTGTACATTGTTGAATGAACATTATTAACTGGAGGAAAGAGCTTCAAATACATCCTTAGACGAGGTCCTTCTTCCCAGAAAAAGGAATCAATGGACAACTGATACGGGCTCATGTTAAGAGAACGCGTTACGTACTCCTCGAATTGATTAACATGTGGTGTGAAATAAGAGAAGCTAGGGCTCTTAAGACGGTATCCAATTCTGAGAGGGGCTGCACAAAAGCATGGCACAGGAGATGATGCAACATATTCAAAGAAGTCATCTGTTGGACATGATTGAACATAACATGAAACTTTTGAATTTGTTAGCCTTTCAGGAGTCTTATCTCCTCCAGCTTCAGGTTCACAGAACTGGATAATGTTTGGTGTGTTAGCTTCATGGCAGATAGGATTGCCTCCAAGCCTGAATAAAAGCACTAAGATAATGAGAATCTAGTTGACGAGTATAAAACCAAAAACATTGTATGCTGAAGTATCGATCTCATTTTCCATCTGTAGTAATTTCATTAACATTATTGTGGCATTTGAAAATCAGCAGGAGGTTTGTATTTGAATCCTTGCTTTCTATTTGAGGCTGTGTCCAAAGCCTGGATGAGCATGAAGAGAAAATATTGTATCAATTACTCTACAAAAACACTACCTCAGGGTGACATTTTCTGGCAGATTCACTTCTCCTAAAATGCTTGAAAGCGAATTGTTCCTGAGATCACTGCATTTCATATGCACAGAAGCAGAAGTTAACAGTATTTTGCAGTTTAAATAGTCTTTAATATAAGAGTTCATGCGGAAAGTTATTGATTTCATTTAATTTCTTCTTTCAGTTCTTACACTGTAAGGCCGGCACTTTTAGTGCACGACATGTTCTGCCACATGTTAGCTGATACATAACCGATCAACATATTATTTTCGAGAGACCTGTAATATAGGAACATTGAAAATATGATGTTTAATGGACATGACATCTGAAAGTGATGAATTATGATGTTTTATATATGTTATTTTTGTGGGAATCCATGTTTAAAAAGCCAAAAATAAGGTAATAACCTAATATTATTGAGCTTAATCTCAAATATACATGAATTTGGTGAACTATCAGATATAATATTGTTGAACTCTGCTATATACTAAGCCTAAATACATGTTAATTTAATGAGCTGCTAGTTTCAATATCCTTAAACTCAACCATTTAAACTCAACCATGTGAGTTTGGTGAGCTACCAGATTCAATATTCTTGAACTTGGCATCATGTTAAGCCCAAAATAAATATAGAATTAATAATATTTATTAACCCTATATTGGACCACAAGACTTTAGTTGTTTATTCTTGTGATCCTTAACATAAAATTTAAGGTTAAAGATATTTATCTCTTAACACCTCTAGATATATAAAAAGTCTTTTAAGAATCTATTATTTTTCCATCAATATTAATGATTTGTATATCTATCCCTTTTTTATGATGTGCAAGAGATACTTATCTCTAATTTATGATTTCTAGAATATCATTATACTTTCTTTCCAAAAAGATACTTACTTAAGAATTTGAGAGTCTCTAAATCTACCGAATGAGACTTTTATAGGTACCAGTTACCCTGGCTTACTAGGCACCACTCACCTTGGCCATGGAAAATAGATTAGATTGTTAGAAATAAGGTATTAATCGGTTATCTATAAGTTTCGCTCCAAAGCTACTTGGACCTTTTTAGAAACTTATCATTAGCACCATTTATGAAAAACTAATAAAAAAGCTATCAATTATTCTCCCATAACTAGTTTTTGACATCTCTAATCACTATCAATTATAAACAATCATGGTATGTCTAAGATGGAACGTATCATGGATCTCCTATAGCTATTGGCACAACTACTCTATCAAAGCATTAACAACTCCTCAATTAAGTTTGACTCCTCATTAAACACTAGTATACCAATCAAGAGAAGCTCTCCAGGGCAATAACATTACTCAACTAGGGGGGTGATGTGTATTCTTATGATCCTGTTCATGTTATCAATAAAGCTCCTATAGAAACAAAGACTACTTTAATTATCAATAATGTTCCAAATCAATATGGAATACATAATATGCTGCAAATAATTGATGCGCACTGTTTGTAAGAGAGTCGGAAGGCTAGACAATATTTTTATTATTAAGTCAGAACATGATTTTTCGTATTTACCTAAGGACTTGTTGAGACAAACATATTTAAGCTGCACTTTTTGTCAACTTCATGAATCTTATTGAAACCTAAAAACTTTCAACAAGTGCAAAATGAAATGTTGGTTCAAACCGTAAAACATGTGAAGTTTCATTGGCAATTATCAACAAGAAAATGAGTTAACTACCTAGAAAACTTCTATCGAAGAAACTCTATTTTCTCCTCACTTATAGACCATGATCTCAACAAAGAATAGATATCCAAGCCATCGATTGACTAAGAATATAAGTTTCTTATTTATGAAATAACTTATTAGAGCAATGATGTTTTCTTTTTCTTTAGGTCATGCCTAAAATCCTCTCATCAACCTTCTAAGGATGAGATTAGTTTAGTCTCTCATTATGATTACATAATTTACCTTGGAAAGAATTGACTTAGTCTTCCAAATGTAATTGTATAATTTACCTTGAAAGGAATTGACATGGTTTTTCTAGGGCACTCGTAAAACTCTTCCAGGATATGATTGACACGACATCACTTTAGGACAATAACCCTAAATTCAACAAAAATAGGATTAACTCGTTTTATGATATATTTTTAAGGTTTCTCTTTCTAAAATAACATTTCTCTCTTTCTCTCTAAAAAAATATTTATTTAATAATCTAAAAGTTTTCAAATTTTGCTAAAAGTAACCTTATACAAATACTAGTTACCATTCATCTTAAATGTAAAGAATAAATTAGATTGTTAGAACCAAAAAATTAATCAATTCTTCAATATATAATCCTTGTTCCAAAGCTACTCGGAAACCTCATCAACAAGTAAAATCATCTAATTGAGACATTAAGAGCATCTTGAAAATGATGCTCTAAAGATACTACAGTAAATTACTAATTTCTTAGTACAAAAGAAAGACATGTAGATAGAGTCTCACAGTCTCTGCAGAGAAGGAAGATTTGAGAAACTTCTTGGTATAGATCCATTAAAATGGTTATCTGATAGATCACTGCATCAAACAAGAATAAGTTTCAACTACAGGAATACCTTAAAGAAAAACTAATTAGGTTATCAACAGGTTTTGAAATATAACATTGTTTTGCATATATTTCAATCAATAGAAGATCAAATCTCCCTGATAGAAATCTGTACTGTCAAGAATTAATAGTTTTATGTTCCTTTTTGAACAGAAAAACCTACCAGTATACTTTGGTTTACTTACATAGTGGTTATGTTATCAGAGAGTGTTGGTGGCAAGGGTCCATTGAGCTCATTCTTGCTTAGATCCCTGCAACAAGAGCCCGATAACATTAACTGAAAGGCAACAGTTGTGTTATAGTATGAAATTCAGATACCACTTACAGATATGAAAGGTTTTGTATGCTGCTAAGGCCCGGTATGCTTCCTTGTAAGCTGCAATTTCTGAGACTTCTATCTCGTCGAAGAAGATTAGGAAACGAAAGAGTAAAATTATCAACTAACACAATGGCGAAACACTTGAAGCCTCCCGACTCCAGAAGTGGAATGTGATTTTGCAAAGAAGTACTTAATAATTCACCTTCATTAGTGACTGGATTTAAACATCAGTTTGTCTATTAAAAACTCGAGACAGAGAGTGCTGGTTAAGAGCATGCACTTTCCTTCTCTGCATAATTTAAAACTGTGTTTATGAAGGCACAGTTGGTTATATAGAACTTACAATTTTGCTAATTTGGAAAGGTTGCCATAGGTATCTGGAATCCCAGAGCCAATAAATTTGTTGTTGTCAAGCTGACTGCATGGTGAGAAGGGGGAACTATCAATGGATTTAATCAATTACAATATATATATAAGCATGTTACTTAAAGCTGCTAAGTTTTTTCCAGGACGGAAACCATCACTGACAAGCAACTATTGATCAAATCCATGTACATCAAAAACTAAGAGCATGCTCTAAGAGAAATGACCTTTTATGATGGGTAAATAAAGTAATTATCTAAATAAAAGTCTACATAATGTGATAAGGGAACATACAGTATGCGCAACTCCGGCAAGTCTGAGAATTCTGGTGGAAGATACCCAAATAAATTAAAAAGAATTGACTTAGTCTTCCAAGTATAATTGTATAATTTATCTTGAAAGGAATTGACATGGTCTTTCTAGGGCACTCGTAAAACGCTTCCAAGATGGATTGACACGACATCACTTTAGGACAATAACCCTAAATTCAGCAAAAATAGGATTAACTCGTTTTATGATATATTTTTAAGGTTTCTCTTTCTAAAATAACATTTCTCTCTTTCTCTCTAAAAAAATATTTATTTAATAATCTAAAAGTTTTCAAATTTTGCTAAAAGTAACCTTATACAAATACTAGTTACCATTCATCTTAAATGTAAAGAATAAATTAGATTGTTAGAACCAAAAAATTAATCAATTCTTCAATATATAATCCTTGTTCCAAAGCTACTCGGAAACCTCATCAACAAGTAAAATCATCTAATTGAGACATTAAGAGCATCTTGAAAATGATGCTCTAAAGATACTACAGTAAATTACTAATTTCTTAGTACAAAAGAAAGACATGTAGATAGAGTCTCACAGTCTCTGCAGAGAAGGAAGATTTGAGAAACTTCTTGGTATAGATCCATTAAAATGGTTATCTGATAGATCACTGCATCAAACAAGAATAAGTTTCAACTACAGGAATACCTTAAAGAAAAACTAATTAGGTTATCAACAGGTTTTGAAATATAACATTGTTTTGCATATATTTCAATCAATAGAAGATCAAATCTCCCTGATAGAAATCTGTACTGTCAAGAATTAATAGTTTTATGTTCCTTTTTGAACAGAAAAACCTACCAGTATACTTTGGTTTACTTACATAGTGGTTATGTTATCAGAGAGTGTTGGTGGCAAGGGTCCATTGAGCTCATTCTTGCTTAGATCCCTGCAACAAGAGCCCGATAACATTAACTGAAAGGCAACAGTTGTGTTATAGTATGAAATTCAGATACCACTTACAGATATGAAAGGTTTTGTATGCTGCTAAGGCCCGGTATGCTTCCTTGTAGGCTGCAATTTCTGAGACTTCTATCTCGTCGAAGAAGATTAGGAAACGAAAGAGTAAAATTATCAGCTAACACAATGGCGAAACACTTGAAGCCTCCCGACTCCAGAAGTGGAATGTGATTTTGCAAAGAAGTACTTAATAATTCACCTTCATTAGTGACTGGATTTAAACATCAGTTTGTCTATTAAAAACTCGAGACAGAGAGTGCTGGTTAAGAGCATGCACTTTCCTTCTCTGCATAATTTAAAACTGTGTTTATGAAGGCACAGTTGGTTATATAGAACTTACAATTTTGCTAATTTGGAAAGGTTGCCATAGGTATCTGGAATCCCAGAGCCAATAAATTTGTTGTTGTCAAGCTGACTGCATGGTGAGAAGGGGGAACTATCAATGGATTTAATCAATTACAATATATATATAAGCATGTTACTTAAAGCTGCTAAGTTTTTTCCAGGACGGAAACCATCACTGACAAGCAACTATTGATCAAATCCATGTACATCAAAAACTAAGAGCATGCTCTAAGAGAAATGACCTTTTATGATGGGTAAATAAAGTAATTATCTAAATAAAAGTCTACATAATGTGATAAGGGAACATACAGTATGCGCAACTCCGGCAAGTCTGAGAATTCTGGTGGAAGATACCCAAATAAATTATTATTATCCAAAAGCCTGTGAAACATTGTTTAACATATCCTTAAATACCAACCAACAACATTCGGCAGGGATGATCACCAAGAGAATTGTTGAACAACAGAAATGAGAACGAAGTAGCTGCAATATGAACTTACAAGTGACGAAGAGTGGATAATTTGGAAAGCTCGGGTGGGATTTGACCCCTAATCGAGTTGTTGTTCATGTGGCTGCAAAATCACATCCAAGCAGATAACATGTGTCGGAAAAAGCTGAACTCTTTGGGGAAACTTGCAGAGACATTTAACTTACAGATGTTTCACTGTGCTCAAGTTGGCAAATGATGTTGGTATTGGACCCGAGATATAGTTCATGTCCACTTGTAGTCGATCTAATTTCGATAAATAGCCAAGCTCATCAGGTAAAAAACCTGATAATTTGTTGCCATTCAAGAGCCTGTTTACCAAATGAATCGCACAAGGTTAAACTATCTCGAATCATATGATCAATCTAGCTTCATCTTATAGATTAATGGACACAAATCATAAAATATGTCGATGCCCTTCAAAACACATTTGACTTCAGCGATTTTTTGCATCAGAGTTGCATAAACACCGTCACTAAAACTGAACCTTTTCAGAATAATAAGAACATCCTTTCAGAATAATAAGAACATCTTAATAAACTCTTCTATATATTAAGCATAAAAATTTCTTACGAGCTACATCTATCAATTGAACTTGAGAACGAAGGACAACTCAGATAACTAATTTAAGATGATTCTTGCATTATACTTTCTTGTTCACAAGGATATCAAACTTATACAATGAAACCAACTTACAGGAGTTGTAAAGATGAAATGTTTCCTATCTCCTTCGGTATGCTGCCATCCAATTCGTTCCACATGAAATCCCTTGCAACAGGCAGCACAAAGAAATGGCATTAGATAACTAAAAGGACTGACTAGAAATAGTTACATACAGATTGTAGAGTTGTCCAGAAATTAGGTTGTGGCTCACAATATTATAAGTTGAGAAAGTTGGCCAAGCTCAGGTGTTAAATGTCCAGAAAGATTCATACTCAGCAGTTGCCTGCATCAAAACTGAAAACAGATGAGTAATCATAGCCAAATTTCTGTAAATTAATGAGGAAACACATCTTGAGAACGTATTAGATTCGTAAAAATAAAGTAAACAACTGAAGCGAAGTACTAGATTTTTCTGCACCATATTACATTTGCTTTGTTCATTGAAATCAGAGGGATATAGATAAATCAATAACAGCAAAAGTAAAATGCAGAACAAAAGGAACACACAGTTCTCGGACGTGCAAATATCCATCTGTCCCATATGTGTCGAAACAAAAAATGCCAGTCCAGTGGGATGCGCAAGGATCTCCCCTTTTCCAATTACTGAGATGCTTCATAGGATCAACCAAACTTTTCTTGACTGATACCAATGCAGCAACTGCAAAAAGGCAGGGGATGGAGCACATCAGAGCAGAAGAGTAGCAAATCTGGACATCACAAGAACATATTTGACAAAACCATATGATGTTTTGCCTCCTGGTACTTCATTCTGAAAAGGAGGGAAGAAGAGGGATTTTCATCTTTTGCATGGAACTCTCAAATTTGCTACTACGAGAAAAAGAAAAAAAAAAGTTCGAAGACGTTAATTGTCATTCGCCGGCAAGAAACTTTCCTCAACTTGCTCTCCTGCTATGTACATCCCTTGTTGTCCTCCAGCCAACGACAATTTTAGCATTAGTTTCAAGTAAAACACACTTCAGCCCACTGTACATGTTCAACACATCATGTGGATATTGGAAGAAGAAAAATCAAAGATCCAATTAAATGGAAGGAAAACATCAGGACTTCTGGACAGAAATTAACCTTCTGAGGGATCTGTGAGTTGTGCATCTGTTTGGAGCACAAAGTAACAATAGGACAGCACAAAAACACAGCCAAGACTTCTCATGCACGACATGTTGATTGCCTACATAAACCAAACCAGCCACTTTGAGTAAACATTGCATATTGTCAACAATCCCTCCAAATTCCAAAGCATATCCAGCACCAATCAAGCAACAAGAAATACTCATTTCACCTAAATTAGCCTAATCAAATTTCTAAATTTGACATCCTAAGCTAACAAGCTTGTCAATTCAAACCATATAATCCTACTAACTCAAGATGAACCAGGGCACCACTCTTAGTAGCTTACAAACTTTGTAGTCAGCCTAAAGACCAAGTAAGCACTTTCTACAAAAACATAACATTAAAAAGTAAACAGAGAAGCTTACTTGAGACAAGTCAAGTGTATGGTTAAACTCAAATGTATATATTGTTGAAGACAATGAAAATTATGGATAAGAAAATATTTTAGAACCCTACGATGGTCCAATCAGGCAGGAATTGTGGTGTGGAAAAATACAAGGAAGACTTGTTTGTGGGGGTAATGATAATAAAAGATTTTGAAAGGAATTGTGGTGTGGAAAAATACAAGGAAGACTTGTTTGTGGGGGGAATGATAATAAAAGATTTTGGAACCTTGTGGCATATTGAAAACCGTGTGTGAGATGGCACTTTGTCTTCATTGTTGGCTTCGATTTCATCGGGTTCAGAGGGGAGACAGCGAGTGACTGGGAGAGATCAGACTAAACATCTCACTTCTTTCATTTTCCACTATTTTGCCATCAAAGCACTTTGTCCCACCATTACAGATCATGACAGCAGGTTTTGGCACCTTCTTTTTTTTTTTCCAGATAATAGTCGAGATTTTATTAACTTTTGGGTAATAATAAGTTAGCCAAAGAAATAGAAAAAAAGGCCACGACAGAAAGAAGAAGAAAAGAAGCCATAAAAGCACGGCTGCTGCTATGAAAAAGACAGGACAGAGACCAGACAAAGTGTTTCACACACGGTTTTGCCTCCTGGTAAAAGTCAGCTGTGAGTTATTCTGTTATTCCAGAATTTGTTCCCATCAGAGCTGATCCCTAGACCCCTTCCAGTGTACGCTAAAGTGTTTCTATCAATCTTCAACCATAAGGCAAGCACCTTGACTACGCTTAAAAATATCATCAACTTGGAACACGTCAACATGGTCATTTTCTTAGGCCTGCTGAACATTCAAAGTAATAAATAAAATATAAAATACCTTTCAGAAATTTGATTTCTGATAGCATATCTTTCTCTTTACATCAAGAAGAGAGAGTTCTTATCTTTTACTTTGTTGGATGTTTTATCTAATTTTGATTATGATTGGTTGGCATCATTGTGTATGAGGAAATCTGAGATTCTCCAATGCAGTTGTTTTAGTAAATGGATCAGTGAATATGTTGAGCACTTGTTCTGATCCTTTATTACTAAATTTTCAAGAAAAACAAAATTGGAGAACGCAGTTGGAAGCCAGGTTGAGGAAAATTGTTACGGTGCTCAGGGAGTAACTAGTGACATTCTATCCGTTAGTCTCTAGATCCACCTCGAACAAACAAACAAACAAGAACATGAAAGAGAAGATGAAACTCATGGCCACTAAAAATGATAAGAACATCTAAATTTCCCGTTAGTACATTTATGCTTGTCGATAAATATGTGTAGAATCAAGTTAAAGTGATGAAACCGATTCAAAATTTTTTCTCCCTTGCAATAGGATTTTACTTGCAGAGTTCTCATAGTATCAGAAAGTTTGGAAGGTAGAGACCCCCTAAGGTTGCCCTTTCTCAGAGCCCTGCAAGCCAAATTATAAGATATGCAGGTGCCACAAGTGAAACACAAGTTCATGAATATAAAAATAAATTATATTTTTAAACCAGCTATACAGGAGCAATTCTGCACTATCAGAATTCATGTCGAAGACTTC
>NW_011500083.1:127794-160797 GCF_000495115.2 Populus euphratica
TTGACTTTTTTCATTTTAGTTACATAATAAAATTGCCACACTGCCCTTGAATTAGAATTGTGTTTGACTTGGGTCAATAGGTGTTTTTATCTTTTTATTTTTTATTTTTTTATGTTATTAAAGTTGTTTAATATTTTTCATAAATACAATATTATTTAATTTGAAAAAGATAGTTGCATGTGTCTTCTCCTATGATATGATGATATGTGAAATACGCGTACAATGCTGCTCGATAACCAAACTTTGATTTCTATGATGATATTTTTATCCTCATGACGTCGCCTCCATTCCTATGCAATGCATGTGGAAAAAAAATATCACGATTTGAATCTCAAATTCATGATTGGTAATATAGGAGTAGTGTTATGGGATACCTTACTCACACTAAGCTCCAAAACATAAATATCATAAAACTAAAATATTTAAAATTAATGCAACATTTAATAATCTTTCAAATATTCCTTAAAACCAATAAAACAATTTATAATTCAAAATATTTATTACATTGAACAGAATCCAATCTTTGAAATAAAAATCTAAACTTTAATGAAAACAATGTAATAATAGAGCATCTAAAACATCAAATAAAAAAAAAAAAGTCTTACGAAAGCAAGTAAGACATACCAACAAATAAAATAATGGGAAAAAGTCTTACGAAAGCAAGTAAGACATACCAACAAATAAAATAATGGGAACTCTTAATTAAAGATCAATCTTCTAATAAAAGCTAAAAACCTAAAATAATATTAAAATAGAGGGGTGAGATTAATCAATTCAGTGAGAGAATAACATTTAAACACATACACTTATATATATATATATAAAAGTGTGTGTGGGGGGGGGGGGGGGGGGGTAATGAAATGTATATTAGATATATGTTGATTTATTTTCTAAGTATTCATTCATTCTTGATTTCACACTAGCATTTTATTGAATTAAATTATATTTAATATGACATTCATTTGCTTTGATATTCATATAAGTATATGTAATGTCTTGAAATCAAAATACTTGTCGGTAACTTCATGCTAACAAAAAGTAGTTAATTTATATATAGTATTTTGTATATCTAGCTAGTAAAAAGGACATAAGTATGTGACGACTAATCTTCCTATAGTGATCGAAGCCACAAACTTCATATGTTATCAAAACCTTAAGGTTTTATCTATTATATTAGTCAATGGTTTTGTCTGATATTTTACATGTATTTTATTACCATATATTATTATGCTTAATGTGTGTGTATATGTGTGTGTGTGTGTTCAAGAAGTTACTAATTGTACTCATCCTATAATCAACATATATATATTATTTATATTATATGCATATTAAAAATTATCTCACTCAAAAAATAAAGATAAACAGATATAGAACTGAAAACTATTAATAAGCACTAGGAGAAATGTAAACAAAATCTATAATGGATATGAAAAAAACTAAAAAACAACTTGAAGTAGATAACATAGAAGGCTATAACTCTAAGATTTGAGACCAAAACATAAATATAAAGCTAAAATAGATCCACCTAATCATTTTAAACATATCTCAAGGTAATTGAATTTATTAGAACCAATCAAACCCTACTACTTGGTCAACCAGTTAACCACCACCATAAGCCAACTGGTTAGTCGATTCATACTAACCAGCCAACTAGCACCATTAAGCCAACTGGTTGGCTGAAATTGATCGGTTGATCAAGATTCTATAATCTTAATTTGCTAATCTTTTAAAATTCTACATATTCTTAAAAACTAAAAATTCCAAACTTCATATAAAACGATTTTAGGCCAAACTAATACTAAAATATTAATTAAACCTCTTAAATCATCAATATATTAAAACTCATAAAAGTCCTAAAACACTTTTTTAATCCACTAAATATCAAATCCCCGATAAAAAACAACAGAAAACAAAGTCGTGATACTTTCTTTTGTAACCCTTCTTAAAACTCAAAAACTTAAGTTTAAATAGAGTTAAATTCCTTGTTATTTTTAGAGAACAAATTCTTCCATGAACCTTTTCTTTAAATATATAGGTTGGGTTGGGTTCTTAGGTTGTTCTTAGGCTTAGATTCTAATGGGTCATGACATAAGTCTTAAAAAAAAATATGTTGGGTTTTGCATCGGTAACTTTTTTTTTTCTCATCCTTCTCTCCTCTCTCCTATTTGGTTCTAGAGCCAAATCATACATATTTTCAAAGCAACTTTTCAATTTATTTATTTTTTTTAATTTGATCCATGTTTTTTTAATTGTTATTTATTTTATTTTAGATTATCCATGGAATTGGAATTCTTTTTTAAATTTAATCCTCCTTTGGTTTTCTTACCTTTCAAATCTGATCCCCATTTTTTTGATTTTATTTTTTTATTTTTAATTGTTCTCTTAATTAAATTATATTTTCAATTGCATCTCTCAATATTTTATATCATTCTCTTAATTCAATTGTTTTTTCAATTGCATCCCGCAATATTTTAGTTTAGTTTATTTCTGTTAAATTTGATTTTTATTCTTTTAATTGTTATTTGTTTTGTTTTAATTTTTTTATTGGAACTTTAATTTTTTATTTCATCCTTCATCATTTTATTGATTGGGATTTTGTTAATCTTTCAGGTCATGGGTTTGAAAGATTTGAGTGGATTGAGTTGGATTTTTTTTTCATATTCTTTTTTACAATTGATTTTTTTATACTGTTTTTCAATAAAATTATCTCGATCTCATATGTTAGGTTACGGGTTTCACGTATTAGTCCAACCTTGCTCGGGGCAATATTTTTTAAAAAAAAAACTTATTTGTTGTTGCCATTATCATCTAATTTTTTTTATTATATTATCAAATTAATCAAGATTATTAAATTTCTCTTATTCTTAAAAAAAAAACAGCATTTTCCTGAATTTTGTTTTACTGAAAATAAATTTAGTCTAGCCCACTAGGATGCGTAGTACACCACTTAGTGGTTGTGATAGCTAGTAATCATTAAAAAAAAAATTCTCGGAACTATTAACACAAATTACATTATTTGGTTTTGGCATTTCAAATTGGATATGTATGATAATGAACTTGCTCTTTCATTCATCAACCAAGTGATTCAGTTGTTCATAGACTGATCGGTTCTTTCCCTTCTTGTGTGTGTGGAAAACAGAAATCTGGCATCTTTGTATTCATGTCCCACATCAAAGAAAGCATATGATACATTAAAAAAAAAAAAAACTAATTGAGATGCCTTATACGTTTACATTTTGTAGCTAATTGGTGTAAAATGGAAAGTTTTGTTCGGTTCAATACTTGCGAAGTTATGTAATTTATGGCAGTAAACTCCATTTTGAGACACACATGTCGAGCACCAGATGAATAGACTCACCAGAATATACACAGATACATGGGGACTTCCCGTTTTCACATAATCAATCAGCGAGGCCTGATAACGGGAAATACACCACTGACTAGATCACTTCCAAGGAAACCGGAGGAGGCAGTAGGTTTGCCTGTAGTAAAGAGAGCTGGCGAATCCGCCCCTGACATTCCAGATGTCTCAAGCTCTGATGAAATGGGGCCAGATTCTTGCAGCATAGAGGATATATTCTCCAACTCGCGAACCACTTCCAACATTGATTGTCGTTGAGCAGGCTCATCATGACAGCACTTTAGGGCCAATGCCATGAATTTCTTGACACAATCGGAGGGATAAGGACCCATTTTTTGGTCTACGATGGAGAACATTATCCCAGATTGACATGCTGCGTTAATCTGTCGTTGACAAATAGAAGAGGCAACAACATTAGATTCTGATAAAGAAGGGTGCAACTTCAGCATGGGAATCCTCTCTGCATGTTTTTAGTGTCCTATCAAAAACACTTTGTTTGTGCTCCACTGCAAACTTCTAGTTCTATGGTGCAAACAAGGAATAAACCTGAAGTAGTTAAGGAAATTGGTTGTATGTTTAAGGTATCATATCATAGCATGATTGATAATCTACCCTATGATGTTGGTGATTGAGCATAAGAAAACTATTTTAGCTGAGAAATAGACGCAAAGATCTTCATCCGAGTCTAAAATTAACAGTAATGTCCAGATAGTTCCAATTTTTTATAAGACTATACAGGGGAACTGGCAAACACAATTGAATTATTGAAAGAATCCCAGGTTATAGTGTGAAAATAACTCTGAAGCTTCTACAGTTACTGATAGAAACAGATTTAATGCCGGTCAGAGGTTCATGCAACAAGAATTGATAAATACTACAATGTTGATATCCACTATTAATCCTGCTCAATTTTATCCTGAATGAAATTTGCACAGTTGAAAAACAATAAGCAGTTGTTTAAGTTATGGTATTTATGATGAACCATTAAGTACCTCTCGAACGATATATTTTCCATGAGATATAGGCTCCATCCCTGTCAAGAGTTCAAGAAATACTACTCCAAGGCTATAAACATCACTCTTGTCTGTCAACTTGTTGGTCAGAAAATATTCTGGATCGAGGTATCCCTGCATGGAGTTCAGGTTCAAGTGAGTTCAGTGCATTCCCACGTCAGATAAATATATCATGTAGAAGAAAGATCTGATTGCTACCCAAACTTGCTTTTTACCAAAAGGTTGGGTATATTGCTAGGAAAAGGTACCCTTTGGAGAAGAGGCCATTGGTTAACTATTCAAATTTTTATGTAACTTTCATAACATGGATTTGATTTCACAAGATTGATGTACCAATGCTGAAAGGGACATGTTATATCATGATATTAGACTAAGCTTCAGTCATTACCTCGTCATTATAGAAATTTCCAAGACACTGGGACATTGTAAAGTATAAAATGTGTGATTTCTTGTACACTGAAAAAATGCGTTATAGTGATGATCTTAAATGTCTATAGTATTGAAATTACAGGTAAAGGTTATAACATCCTCTGAAGAGAGTTTCATAATCCACAACTCAAATTGATCATGTTATAGAATGCTACATACCGGTGTGCCTTTCACAATTGTGGATATATGAGACGCACCGCCTTCGCAATCTTGTACTGGTGCAAGCTTCGAAATTCCGAAATCTGAAACTTTTGCAGTAAACTTGAAGTCCAGTAATATGTTGTTTGCTTTGATATCTCGATGGATGATAGGTGGCTCAGCTTCAGTATGAAGGTAGAGTATACCCTTGGCTGAACCCAATGCAATATTCATCCTCATAGAAAAACTTGCAGGTCTTTTGAATTTACCTGTCATATCACACATCAACAATGTCAAATATGATTATATACAAGAAGAAATAATCGAGCTTCTACACCATGGATTTTGTCCCCCCCACCCCCTCCTTTTTAAAACAAACAAAGATGATGACATAGCAGAAGAACAATTATTAATTATGGTCCTGGAGCCCTTCCTATGATCTGCCTCGATGGCTGAAATCTAAGATGAGAATCATGTTACGCCCCTAAAGTGACATCTAGCTAGCAACTTCGAAGCCTTATTTAGTGCTCATCCTCCTCCTGCTAATGCTATAGCTGACACTGCTTCCTATTCTCTTTCAAATTTTTTGATTTCCTTGTGTAGATAAATGACTAATTAGAAGAGAATGAAGGGAAAAAATCAGAAAAGAAAATGAGGCTTCAGTATAATCTTCTGCATACAAATCCACAAAATTTTCTTGAAAATGTTTGGAAAAAGAAAACAAGAAGAAGAATCTAATCCCAAGTCACACAATACAAAATGTTTACCAGAGAGGAGGTGTCCAACAGAACCATTAGGCATGAATTCATACACTAGCATCTGCGACATACACAAAACACAAGATGATAAGTTGTTGATTTTGAAGTAGATGATGGGCATTATGGCACTCAATTTTGACAAGATACTGCCAGAATTTTCGAAAGAAACGAAGAGAAAGCACAAAGGGCCTAGAACGAAATTTTTAACGCATGCTGATTAGGATGTTTACAACAGCATTCAACTGTTGGGAAGCTAAAATGACTCTCAGTCGGAAGCTGTTATCTCAATATCATATCACAAGAAGTCATAGATGACAGATATTGTTACCCACAACGTACCTGTTCGCCTTGTTCAACACAATACCCAACCAATGGCACCAAGTTGCGATGATGCAAGCGTGACAAGAGTTCAATTTCGGTGAAGAACTCTTTCTGACCCTGCAAAGATCCTTCATGTGCACGCTTGATGGCCACTATTGTACCATCAGCTAAAACTCCTTTATACACCTTTCCATAGCCTCCTTGCCCAACTTGCATAGAGTTATGAAAACCATTTGTTGCCGTTTCAAGTACTAGAAAACTGAACTCTCTCACACTTTCAGTTTTAAATGGAAGTTTTTGAGCTGCATGGAAAAAAAAATAGCATCAATACTTTTTGATGGAGACAAGTTGGGGGGAGCAAATGTCATAACGAGATAATGGCTTACTTGACTTTTTCTTGAAAACTTGACGATAGAATCTCTTGTGCTTTTTATAGAAAATGAATGCAATGACCAAAGATAGAGCAACTATGAGGAAAATGGATCCTAACACAATTCCAATAAGGGCACCTCTGCTCATTCCTGATTTCGGAACCTTGAGAATCACTGACATTTTCAAAACAATGAAAGCAGTAAGTTCGCTGTATATGATTTGTCATGAAAGAAAAAGCCCCACACCTCCCCCGGTATTTCTTGGGCCATGCATTTGATCAAATAACGAACTAGTTTGTAGAATAGAAATGGAGGAAGATGCAACAATTCTAGTCACTAGACTCACTACTAATAACTTACTGCAGTTTCACTTTATCATACAATGTAGATACAAAATTGATGTTTGAATTGAAAAACATGTAGCTCCAGAGACATACCATTTTTGTAAGGTCCAAGGAGCGTGAAATTAAGTAGATCATACGGGCCAAAGGTTTCATCGCCGGGAATGGAAAATGTAGCAAACTCGTCCATGAGCTGTAGAATCTCGCTTTTGTTGAATGTATAAGTATCATTACTAAATGAAGGAAAGATTTTCAAATACATCCTCAGCCGGGGACCTTCTTCCCACATGAATGAGTCAATCACGAGTTGGTAAGGGTTCATGCCAAGATAGTCGGTTATCCAAAGCTCAAATGGGAATTTATATGGTTGAAAATCTGATATGCTGGGACTTCTCAAGCGTAATCCAATGCCTAGTGGTGCAGCACAGAAGCAGGGAGCAGGAGATTCTGGGACGTATTCAAAATTATCACTGAAGGGACAAGATTGAGTTTTGCAGCCTTCAGGGAACTCATTTGAGCTTCCAGGAGCCTCAGTATCTCCAGTTGGGACTCCACAAAACGGGAGTATGTTTAGCTCATTTGCTCTTTGACAGACAGGATTGCCTTGAAGCCTAGATATCCAGTTATTAAAACTCTTAAAACTATTTGCTACACTAAATTTAGATCAACATTATTTCCAGTATTATATATGCAAGAAACTCTCTCGGAACACTTCACAACGGTAACTGAAGTCATTGTAGCAACATAGTCTAGTGAAAGAAATATTAAAACTAAATTCTAAAAGCATGTGATTCAGGGATACTAAAATAAATATAATTTGTACGTGACTGACTATATTATATATAGAAATTATATAACTTGATTAAGTAGGAAGAAAAAAAAATTACATGATTACTATGAGAATGGGGGCTGGGAAAAGGGGAAGGCAAAGGGAAAGTTATTCATGCACATAACAGCAGGCACAGTGCAGAAATGATGATTCTATATATTAGAGAAGGTAACAAGCAAGAATTTGCATGTTTCAGCAATGCAAAACATCATATAATTTCTGAAATCCAAATCTAATTTCAAAAAATCCAAGGCATGAAACTTACAATGTTATAACTAGTTTCTGCGGACTGGGTTCCTTGCACGATAATGATACAAGGTTTTGTACAAGATAGTTCAGCACAGTGCAACCACTAATTGTGAATGGAGTTATGTGATGAAACAACATGGTTCAATGAGTTGAAGCAGTGAGACAAGGAGGGACTGCTTGGGAGCTAAGGAAACATCTAATCATAATTGGCAAAAGGACTTAACAATCAAACGACCAAGACATGGTCTTTATCTCATTTAGATTAAATAAAATATTATCGAAAATAAAAACAAGGCTATGCATCAGAAATTAAAAACAAGCATAAAAGAGCCCGGATGCAGTGACATTATTAAGATTAAAAAGAAATGTATCTGCCAGAAAGTGAATATGTTATATAGTAAAACAAATCTCACTTGATGCTAACGTTTGCTGGAGGATTTATAATGCCTGAAATATTCGTAAGTGAATTGTTACGGAAATCCCTGCAAGTAATGCACAGTATAACAAGTTTAGGCGGAAGATACAGAAGGAGGATGGCCAAGAAGTTCACTGTGCCTGACTCAATTTACCCCTAAAACAATAGAAATTGATACAACGAAGGATATGACATGGCAATAATTAAGAAAAGATAGACTGAAAAATTCAGTCAGAAAAGGTTGCTTTCTGTAATTAAGCCTTACAAGGTAAGTTTTGCAAATGACCCAAGAGTCAAACTCTGCCAAATGTTAGTGGGAGCTTCACCACTCAAATTGTTGTTCGCAAGCAACCTGCAATAAAATATAATCTTAATTATAAACTGGTACCATCCATCAACTATAAAATCAAAGAGCTTCATAATATACGATTATTTTAACCACGCTAGCATAGTGTGTAGCAGTAAAATAACAGAAAGTGCACAAATAATTGCAGAGAGGTCTTACAGTTTTTGGAGATGAGGAAAGCCCGAGAAATTTGAAGGGATTGGTCCAGTGAGCATATTGTTGGATAAATTGCTGCAATATTAAAAAAACGTTGTGAATTACTTTGTCATGTCAGAAAGAACAAGGATCGCTATATTAACCGCAGCAGCGAGGATTTTGAATTTCACATGAATACTCGAATGAATGAATATATAATGTTATATACTATATAACAACATCATTCTAGAGTTGAAGACAAATCTGGTGGTTTGTTTCTGGTTTCACCACATGGGATTTGGATCATACCCACTTTCATCGTGTACAATCCCATTCATACATTGTGCGCTAGTCTCAAACCAGTTGAATTATCTTTTCTTTTGTTGCTATTTATTTTTTGAACTTCCACTGACGCTATTGTAAGATATGCAAATTGTAGCATTTCATTAAATGCTAATGTTCTTGTGGTTATGTTCTATTTCATAATTTTAGCAGCAAAACCTCTGCTGTTGATGCATACTAGCATTTATATAGTTTTGTATGCACGTCAACAAGCATAATACACAGTGTAGAGACAATTCGAGATGAAAAGCACCGGAGCTTCCACAAGTTTGGACTTCAGTAACTCACATAGTTGTGATATTATCAGTGACAGGGTCGGATTTTTGTCGAGATTTTCCGGTCCTCTGCGGCCTAACCAAAAGCTTATTTGTCGGTATGCTTCCGACTAGCTTATTTGAGCTTAGATCCCTGAAAAAAAAAAATATTAATAGACATCAGAAAAAAATCAACATTCTAAGACAGATCCTAGTTAATTTGAAAAAAAAAAAATATTAATAGACATCAGAAAAAAATCAACATTCTAAGACAGATCCTAGTTAATTTGAAAAAAAAAACATTATTTTAAGACAACTACTCTACCTAGTCATGAATATTTGCATATAAAGAATAACAACCAGTTCAAAAGGAGGGCAATTGCAGGTGGTTCATAGAATATGACTGTTACTGTCACCTATTAAATACAAGCACATGTAACGAGGAAAGCTACATGCTTGAAGAATTTGTAAGAAATAATGGTGGTTAAACGAAATACTCAAATTTTGCCTGAAGACTTACAAGTAGAGAAGGTGTGGTAAGCCACTCAGATCGGGAACAGATCCTTGCAAATTGCAGTTCCTAAGACTCCTGCAGAGCTCAATGTGAGAGTGTTAATTAAGAACCAGTTTTAGAGAATTGCAGTTCAACAAAGGCAAGCAAGATCATTTTCCTTAAAAAGGACATCAGAAATTAACAAAAAAAAGACTAAATGCAACTCTATTCATGTGTGACAGATCCCTATATGCTTTTTCACCATTGAGATAACATTTTTACAGCATGCTTTTTCATGAATGAAGTAAAAGGCTGAAGTATGGAGAAGAGCTTACAATTTCAACAGTTTAGACATGTTGCCATAAGACTCTGGGATCTCCGTTCCATTAAAGTTGTTGTTATCAAGTTGGCTGCAAAGATTTGGAGTCAGTCATCCTTCTACATTTAAAAGAACTGCACATTTTCGACTCATTTTCATAATCCATTCAAAGTGAAAAAACCCTTCAGAAAGAGGATCAGAAAACCAGAAATTAAAGCCTTTTAGAGAACCTATTGGCATGTTAACAGTATTAATACGTCCAAAGCCATTTCATTGTATTCAATGATAACATTACCAGAATTGCTTCTTCAGCCTATAAAATTGGAACTTTTTGTTTGATATGCCGTGGAAGCAAGACAGTAGTTTTAGGGCTATTACTGTCATGGTTCCGATGTATGTTTTTTCAGTATCTTCAGATTTACTGCTAAAGTGATATAGGAGAAAAAGTCGCTACTGTTGTAGGATAGATTATAGAATGAGATGGAACTTACAAAACCGTCAACTTTGGCATCTTTGAAAGCTCTGGTGGAAGATAGCCTGACAAGTTGTTATTATCCAACAGGCTGCAAACGTTGGCAACAGCAAGTGACAAAAAAAAAAAAAGAAACATGAACGCAAAATTAGGTTCATTTGCTTCGAACTGACAGTGACAGCTTCATGAAAAAACGCAATCAATTGAATTATATGCAGGTTGTAACGGAACTTACAAGTGTATGAGTTGAGGTAATGCCCCAAGTTCTGGCGGAATCTGACCACTGAATAAGTTGTTGTTCATATGACTGCAATTAGAAAACAATATCCATGAGAACATGCAAGAAGGGCCGGGAAGAGTTTGTCCCTGAAGAAGAAGCCACTTACAAGTGCTTGACAGTGCTCAAGTTTGCAAACGATCTGGGAAGTGGTCCTGATATTTGATTTAGGTCCAGCTGAAACTTGGCTAAGTTGGGGAGATTACCAAGCTCATCTGGCAAAGGACCTGATATTTGGTTTCCGCTCAAAAGCCTGCAAATACAGAATGGTATAGTAACTACATGCCATGCAATGATCCTTGTCTACATTACTCATACCCACAAGGATATCTCCTGCTTTCCAATTTCACAAAGCAGAAGCTTGACCAATCTTGGTCACCTGTTTTGGTAAGATGGATGTAATACCTAAGGCAAGAATGACCACCTATTTCTCTTTCACACTGTCTTAAACCTTTCCTCTCCCTCCCCTTCAAAAGAACCAAACAAAAAAAGAATGATTATTCTCCACCAAATTGCCCTCTATCTTCCTTCCTCCCAACCATAGAGTAATATGGAAAGTCTACTTCTTCAAGAATCAAACAACTAGCAAAGTGAAATTTGTTTCTTGGCACTTGATTTTGCAATTTACATAACGTGCAGCAACTATTACGGAGAACAATTATGCAGGAGTTTATGACCAGATTGGAGCATAATGTTGTTATTTTTCTATTTTAATTATTTGTTTTTTATTTATTTTAGAATTTTTTATTTAATTAGTATTTTACTATTTAGAAATCCTAATGCTAGATAAATTCTATTAATTAGATAAATTTTAAATAAAAATTATTTCCTATAAAGGATTTTAGTACTAATATAAATAGGTTTGTCTAGTTTATTTCATGGAGTTCAATACTGTTATTTAAATTCAATAAAAATACTAGAGAATTTTCTCTAGATTTCTCTGCAATTTGGTCTATAACCTAGAACTTGAGAACAATAGTTTTATTTTTGTTATGTGCCGCATCAGGTGGTATTAGAGTGAGTCAATATCCAGTTTAGTGGCGAACCGTGAAGAGAATCGGGAGCAATTGGTGGCAACCATCTTCATAACAGTGATCAGAGGATGCAAGCTATTTGAAACCAATTAGATCGTCATTCAGTAGTGATAGCAACTTTAGAGGAGCGAATGCAAAGTAGCTTTGGTGAAATCAATGTCAAATTTAATGACCTTGCAAACAGGCTTAAAATATTTGGATTGCGAGCAAACATGAACCTGGGAAGAAGAGAGGCATGCATCAGGGATGACACCCATGGCAAATTGTTATTAAACCATTTCATGCAAATCCTTATAGCTGGTATGATTATGGGTATTCATCTTATGAAGAAGATTTATTTGGTTGATGGGAAGTACAAATATGAATCACAAAAAGGAGGAAAACTTGCTTGGAGACTTATCTTGAGGTTGACCTTACCTTAAACTTATTCCTAAAATTCCATCTAGATAATCATTTGTCAATATGAAGGGTGTTGGTGAAGATAGACTTGATAAAGGTCATGGGACCTTGTCATATCAAGACAAATAACCACGACCCAAGAGATAGAAATCGATCAATGTGATTGAATGCCAATATGACCAAGAACTTTTTTATGACAAGTATGTTCAATGCAAACTTAATGGAGATGATGAAGAAGATTTATACGATGAAGATCTTGCAAACAAGGATATGGAGAACCTGATAATTTCTAACAAGTCTTGTAGAGATATTATGGAAGATTATTTTGGGTTTGGATTTCATTTAAGTACAACAGTTGAAGTATTAGAGAGAATAGATGATGATGTCCTTAAATTATCTATTAAAAATTGAACTCTTCCACTTCATAAAACAAATTCTTTGAGTACAATATTGTAGCTAATTTATTCATGAAGTAGAATGTCTTTAACCTATGAGCTTCAATTTTTAATTTATGGTGCGTGTATAATAAGTAACAATTCATATGTGATGTTATACTTTATATTTTTATGAAGTCCACTTATAGTTCCTTCCTATATTTTTCTACTTTAAACTCGAGTTCATTAATTGCTGAAGAAATGGATGATTCAAGAGAGTTTAAAACCATGTGTTGTCCTTGCTTTATTGACACCGAAGAAGGATGGCAGTTGGCGTATATATATTGATAATTGCACCATCAATAAAATCATTATAGGATATAGGTTTTCAATTCCACGATTAGATGACATGCTAGATTAGTTGTGAGATGTAACAATACTTTTAAATATTGACTTGAGGAAGGAGTACTTTTAAAATAATATTTGACCAAGAGATGAGTGGAAAATAACTTTAAAGATAAAATATAGGTTGTATGAGTAGTTAGTCATGATTATCAAGTTAACAAATACACTAAGCACATTCATGATGATGATTAATCAGGTTTTGTTTAGTTATAATGAAACAAATCATATTGAGCACTTAAGAAATGTTATAAAAGTGTTGTTAAAAAATAAGTTGTATGTGAATTTGAAGAAGTGAGTTTCATAACCAACAAGTTGTTATTCTTTGATTTTGTAATAGAAACTAATAGAGTCAAAGTTGACACGAAAAAAGTAAAGGCAATTTGTCATTGGCCTATGCCAAAAACAGTTAGTGATGTGTGAAGTTTTCATAGCTTGGCTATAGGAAATTTATTTAGAATTTCAGTAATATTATGGCACCAATCACTGAATGTTTAAAGAAGAGGAAGTTTAAATGGGCTCGTAGAGGAAGAAATAAAACAGTGTTAGTTTTAGAGGATAAGTATTATTGGTCTCAACTCAAGCATGATGCAAACAATTTTGTTCAATGTCATTTTACATGTTAAACAGCTAAGGGGCAATCACAAAACACTGATTTATATATGCTTCAACCTATACATGAACATATTTAGAAAGATGTTTCCATAAATTTTATGTTAGGCCTATCATAAATTCAGTGCGGAATTGATTTTGTTTTTGTTGTGGATAGATGTTCAAAAATGACATATTTTATACTTTTTAAGAAGACTACAGATGCAATCAATATGGCTAGGCTATTTTTTAGAGAGATAGTGATGTTCCATGGTGTTCCAAAACTCATCACATTTGATAGAGATATTAGGTTTCTTAGTTATTTTTTTGACTAACTTTATGAAAGATGTTTAATTCCTCTTTGAAGTTTAGTAGAACTGCTCATCCACAAATTGATGGCCAAACAGAATCTCTAAACAGAACTTTAAGCAATATGATTCATAGCATTGGTGGAGAGAAGCCTAAACAGTGGGAAATTGCGTTGGCTCATGCAGAACTTGCTTACAACAGTTTCAAGCATAGCGCTACTTATAAGACATTATTTTGTATTATGTACATGAAGCCTTCAAATCATGAACTCAATCTACACTCACTATCTAAAGCTACTAGATTTAGCAAGTCAATAGACAATTTAGTTGAATAGGTGACAGGTGCGCATCTGAAGGTCGGGAGAAAACAAGAAGTTGCTGCCAAAATTAAATAAGCATGCAGCAAACAAGCATAGACAAGGTAAACTGTTTGAAAAAGGAGACATGTCCATGGTTTTCTTGTTCAAGTAGAGGTTTCTAGTAGACACCTATAATAAACTAAAGATGAAGAAGTTAAACTATTTAAAAAAAGAGATTAAGGTTTCTAGCAGGCACCTATAATAAATTAAAGATGAAGAAATATGGTTCGTACTGAAAAAAATTAATGATAATACTTATATTTATTATTAATCTTCCATATAACATACATAAGCATATTATATTGTTGATTTTAATATTAATATAAATACAGATATCTAGTTTATTTTATAAAGATTAATATTATTATTTAGATTAAATAAAAATATTAGAGAATTTTTTCTAGATTTTTTTATAATTTGATCTGTAACCTGAGATTTTGAAAATCCTAGTTTTATTTTCGCTATAAGCTGCATCAAATTATACGTAGACAGTTTTGTAACTCGATATATTTCAACTTACAAAAGCTGCAAGGAAGTCATATTCCCTATCTCTTTTGGTATGCTACCACTTATATTGTTCCACATAAAATTCCTGCAAAAAAGAAGCAAATTCAAAAGGATTGAGAGTTTCAGTAACAAGGATGATGATTAAATAAAAGATGACCATTTGATATTAATTGATGGTGTGCTAATATGATCTGACTCACAATATTTTTACATATGTTAGAAGACCGAGTTGAGGAGCTAATTTTCCAGAGAGATTCAGATGTAGCATACGCCTGCCAGAACGAACATACATGATCTGATTGATCTGATCAACCTTAATCTATAAAGATAACAGCAAATTATAGATATGAAAGTATAAAATCAGCATACAATTCTCTGACGTGAAAATAACCATCATTTTTATCCCAGGTGCAGAGTACTCCTGTCCAGTTCGATGTACAAGGATCATTTTTTTTCCAGTCATTAAGATTGCCCTGTGTATCTTTGAGACTCCGACGGACTGCTTGCAAAACACTGACTGGAACACACAGGAAAGAATCATTCCACAGTGACAATAACAAAACCAAGGAACATAATCAGCCATGCACATGCTTGTAAGTGTGTCTGTTTATTCATGGATAAAGAGGAGAGAACCTTCCAATGGATGAGTCAGCTGCGCTGAAGAAAGCATAGCAAAGTAACATTGCAACAAAGCAATAATGACTCCAAATAGACAGAACCTTAGCCTCAACATCTGTCGAAATCAAAACCAATATGATCAGCGTGTAAGAAAGAAACACAGAGAAAGAAGCAAGTTGTCATGGTGGTAGTCAAGAGGCTGCCATGAAACAAATAAACGTAGCTTACTGTTATCAGAAAGACTACCAATTACTAAATGGTAAAGAAACTTCACCTTCATGCAGTGAAGGGATTGTGAGATAGATAATAAGAAGCAAGAAGAGAGCAGGCTAGAAGAGTGGTCGAGTCATTCTTACGTATAGAATTTGCAAAATAGTCAAGATGTTAGATAGCCATTAAAAAAAAGAAAATTATTGCTGATCAAGGCAACTCCCAAGCCACTGTAAGGCGCCAAACAACATAGCTGACCATTTTAATTTTCTATAATTATTGTTCTTTTCTCATTCATTTTCAATTAATTTCCCCCCTCTTCCACCTGAATAACACCCCCATCTATTCTTGAGCGGCTCAATTATAGGTTAATAAAGGTTGGGATAGTTTCCTGTTAAAAAAAAAAAAATGGTTAGGCCGCAGAGGACCGGAAAATCTCGACAAAAATCCGACCCTGTCACAATTGGTATCATCCCAAACCCCTTTGAACTTTCGAAAGGGACCTTTTTTTCCTTCTTTCTTTTTGATCTTTTATATTTACAAGCAATGAGATATCTACGAGTCCCTTTGAATGCCTCGAGACGACACTTGCATCGTTCATTTCTGGACAAGATGTTGCATGAATCACGGTTTGAAGCCATTGGTAAGATGGGCAAACCACGATATTATTGCTGGACATAATACAGTAGCTATCCCTTCTTCTATATTTTTATCCAAACTCCATATATTATGAATTGTGCACCTTTCTCCAACGGTAAGCCTTCTCCCTTTTCTAATATATTTCCGAGCAACTAAATCCTCCCGGCTGGGTTGCTTTAAACAATATGTGAAAGGAGACATCAAAAAATGTCGCCTCGCCATGCTAGTGGATAAATTTTAATCCCGTTTAACGGTGAAGTCAAAAGGACCACGTCAAATTCCTAAATAAATATAGTGGCATGGAAGAGATCATACATCAATGTAAACAACCGAAACTAAAATTTTATGAGAATTTGTACCGAGTCAGTGAAGTTCGGAAACAAGCCATCAGAGATGCTCACACCTATCATGGAGCGCTGACGACATCATTTACCAGATCAACAGTTTTACATTACATTATGCCAAGGCTTGAGTAGACTAATAGCATCTTTAGGAATATAATTATGATTATTTTTTAAAATACTTTTTATGTTTAAATATATCAAAATAATTTTTTTAAAAAAAATTATTTTTAAAATTAGAACATCAAAACAATCCAAAACACACAAAAAAAAAAGAAATTTCAGCAAAATTAAATTAAATTTTTTAACACCATGTTCCCAAACATTACCTAAAACTTTAAAGAGCAGGAATATGAAAGTCCAAAAATTATCAAATGAAAGAAATGGTCTTATGATTCGGTCCCTGTCTCTCGCCATGCAAGGGCATTTGTTTTGGAGTTGAATTTCTATGAAATCAACCACTTTATAGATAAGATAAATGTTGCTGTAATAAGACAATTTGATATGAGATCACTCAAATAGTGTTCTTTGACGGATTACAGTATCTGATAGTGAACGCCAAAACAATACAACAGCAAATTGGAGAAGTTGTCATCTTAAGCAAGGTAATAAAGTACAGGATGTAGGAATAAATCAACTGTTCTTGAACAGTGGAAAGTTAACCGCCTCATATTTCCATGACATACATGACAATCAATCGCGAAAGCTTCAAATTACAGTTACATGTGATGTGGTTACAAGTAGATTTCCTCTCTAAAGTCCTTTGTACCATTGCATCTTGCAAGATGAATCAGTTACATTCAAGCACAAAGAAGCCTGTCCTCACCCCAGTGAACTAGTACTTTGGGTACCAAAACATACCTTTAATGCCCTCAGGATCAGGTTCAAATCCCAAATTCCGATAGAACTCTACTACTGCAATGGCAATCAAATAAATCCATTTCAAATCCCACAATCAAAATTTATAACTCTGATCAAAAAAATTGATCCCAATCAAAAGAGAACATGGTTTTGAGGGTACTAATATTATAAGAGAAGCAAAGCTTAAACGAGTTCAATTGGACAGGATTGAATTAAATATGGAAACAAAGTGAGCAGTGCAAAATAAGAAACAATCTACATTCCCTCAATCAATCCTGGACCCTTTCTGGAAGACAAAATAATCAAATGTTTTGCAGTTGCACATGCAGGAAAATATGAGTCGCCAGCCCCACATCCAGGTGAGAGGCACCAACATCTAACTGTACCAGAAGATCTGACAGATTTTATGGTAGGAATGCAGTATAATGAACCAACAAAGCTTTTTACTGTACAGATTGCTATACCTTGACTATCTGCAAATAGCGTTATATTGCCAATGTCCCTTTGTAGAAGAGCTCTAATAATCTTTTCAACAAGTGTCTTACCAAGGCCTTGGCCCTGAATGAAATATAAAACAATTTTAAGAAGTGATGTTAGCTGGCATAGTATCAAAACCAATTATAAGAATCTCTTAATATCGGAATTGATAGGTACATGCACTTTTAGAAGATGAATAGTGAGCTCATTCAATTAGTACATGATTCCAAGTCCAAAATTGCTTTGTTTCCATGCTCTGAACTTAACCTTTTCAGAGCCATAAACCACAAACTTAACCTTTTCACGTCATAAACCACAAACTTAACCTTTTCATGTCATAAACCACGACAAAGAAAAAGAAAATCTGGAAAAATGCTGTAGCCACCATAATCTGAAGTCAGCTATGTCATACTTGCTATCCATTCCAAATGCCTGTCATTTTGTAGCCAAACCAAAGGATCACACTACGACTAGCAATCGGTAAGGCTTATTCTCTCCCCATTCTGCGACCAAAATATTTCCTAAGGTGACTATAAAGTCAACAATTCCTGCAGGACGCATCACTATCCCTAATATCATGTATCCCAAGAAAAAGGCAAGCAGAAAAGTAATAAAATCACTATTCCCGTAATCATGTATCCCAGGAAAAATGCAAGCAGAGAAGTATTAAAATTTCAAGGTTCATTCTCCTCATGCAGACAATTATGGAAGAAAATTGCACCAAGCATGCATCTATGGATTTATATTGTTGCATAACAGAAGATAGCATTTCTAATTCTCTGCATCAGCAAGTCAGCACAGTTATCTATTAAAAAATAACGTGAAGTATACCTGATAGCTAGGATCAACCAGAACATCCCAGATTGTAGCATTGAAGGCATGATCAGATGTAGCACGAGCCATGCCAATAAGCTTCTTTTGGTCATTCCCCTCTGTCAAATAACTTCTCCAAGTACACTAAGATGTTTACAAAATAATTTTAGATGTGGAAATAAGCGTAACTTCAACTTAACAAGATCAATTACATGAAATGGGATGTCTGACAATATATCTACTACGTACCCGATCCAGGTGATTTCCGTATAGAATGCAATGTGGCTACCATGTAGCTATTTTTTAAAGCTGCATCTAATTTTGACAGTGGCCTTCTAGGCCAGCCCACCTGTTAAGCAATGATTTTAGTTGTTTTATTGATTTTGGATTTCACAAGTATATAACACCATAAAAATGTTTTGCCACTAATTAGTTGGTGATCCTTCAAACTGGAAAGAAAGCATGCAGATTTCAAATGTGTGATGTGAGCAGCAATCAACCAATGATAGCTCATTGAATCGATTGTCCCAATCTTCCATTCATTCAAAGCTGGACTACTTCTGTTATTTTAAACCAATATGATAGCATCATTTTAGACTCTGGGTTTTCGCAAGTCAGAATCCAGATTCAAGAAAGACTCTTCTGGGTAAATTTATAAATTGTGTTAAAAGATCAGCTACAGACATTGCAGAGATAATCATTTTGTAGCAAAATCTCCTATCATCTTCGCCTCTTGACATTGGCCAGAATATGAGCCCGGTATTTGGTTTTTCATTGAGTTGAAGATAGCGACACAAAATGGCATCAACCAGAAACACAGTTACCTTATCACACAGGGTCTGCAGATCATAAATATCAACATCCCCACCAGAAGAGAATATTATTTGCTCAACCACTCCATCTTCCTCAGTCTTTTCCACAAGAACAAACTCTTCAGGCTGTAGTTCTTCCACTTCTTCGAGCGTAGAGGGTGATTCCACAACTTGCGTCGAATTATCCTTCAAGAACCTGCAATAAAACACAAAAATGAAAACATCCCCATTACATAAAACTAACTAGTGCGGTAGACAAATTATAGAAGCCCAAAAACTTACCCAACACACAATGCCCAGTAGCCTACAACCTCACAAGACACCATAAGCATTGAATCTTTTACTCTCCAAAACTTTCAATTAGCAATCATAAATTCACACAACAAGCACGTTTTCCTAATCAAAACATACAGGATTCCATACGGAATCAAAGTGAAATATATTCCCAGGATTGGTTTAGGACATAACACAATCACAATTAGATAGTGAAACAAGATAAATTAATTAATTAAAAATAAACCAATTCATGTTACCCAGATCTTATGGACTCCCAAAAGTTAGACCTGAGTCTCGAAACCTTAAGCTTTCTTCTCCCTAAAAAAAATATAAAATATTATCAATTCGAAATCATTTCAAAGCAGGATAAAAAGAGAAAAGTTAGGGCACAAGTAAGAACACACCTGTATTTGCAAGTCGGTAGTTGATATAATTGAATTGATGCTTAGATGGTTGAGCTGAAAATTTTGGCAATCTGCAAAATTTGAATTAATAGGGTTAGCTTCAAAAACCCTAATTTTTGAAGTGGAAATCAGCAGATGGTTTGAAAGGAAGATTTTTTTTAATTAGTTACATGGAGGGAGGCGCGACGACGTTTAGGGTTAGCATTTTTTTGGTCTTCTGCGTTGGGGAGAAGAGACAATTGCTTTGCAGGGGAGTGGAAGGTGTAGATGCTTTGCTGTGTGACTGTCACTGTGCTGTGGAGGGTAGACACTAGACAGACGATGACGGAGGATTATTTCAAATTTTGATTTTCTATTTGTGGCCCAGTGTTTTTAAGGTATTCCACAAGTTGCCTGATTTTGTTTCCCTTGGAATTTACAACCAGCAAATGGGCGACATTTACACCATTTAGACAGCGTGTGTATCATTATCCAGTGATCAAATTTAATTAGCTATTATCTTATTAAATATACAGTTATATCTTTTTTTATATGGTATGATATATATAGAAAAATAATAGTTAGATTGTTGAAGTGATTGATTACTTATGTTTTTTTAATAATTAAATGTATAATTATTATTTTTATTTGTTATTTTTTAATTTTAGTTTTTAATTTTTAAATTTTTTATTTCATCTTTATTCCTTTTATAAAAGTTTTTTTTAATTTTATTTTTCAATTATAATTTCTTATATGTTTTGTTTTTCATTTTAGTTTTTATTTTTTTATTTTTTTATTATTTTTATATTTTCAATCTTTCTAAATCCATCCCTATTTTTGGTTGGTGTTTCAAAATATATCCTTTTTATTTTGATTTTTAATTTTGATCATTTTCTTTTTTGTTTGAATTTTATTTATTTACAATTTAGCCTTTCAATTCTAATTTTTGTATATTATATTTTTCAATTTAGTCCTTTTATCTTTGATTTTTTATTTTTTTTCCCTTGGTTTTTTTTTTAAGTTCTTAAAGTTTTTAATTTTACTATTCAAATCAAATAATGGTTTTTTTTAACAGTAATAATATTTTTTTAAAATTCATTATTAATTATATTAATAATATTTATAAAATAAAAATAAAAATAGTTAATAGTAATAGTAATTGTGATTGTGATAGTAGTAACAGTAATAGTAATAATAATAATAATTACTACTATTACAAAACAATAACAACAACAACAATTTTTAATGTTAACTTTCAAATCAAATTTATAGTTTTTTTTAATAGTAATAATATTTTTTTCAAATTTATTTATAATAATAATAATTATTATTATTTTTGTTGTTGTTGTATAGTAATAATTGATGATAATTGTGATCGTGATAGAGTAGTAGTATTAGTAGTAGTATTACTACTAATAATAATAACAACAAATTCTAAAGGGTGTGGTTCAAATAGATAAGTTATGGGTTTGCTCTCTAAAAATCATCAGTTCGAGTTCCACAAACCTTAGGACCACTAGAGACTTATATGATCGTTAACTTGAGGACTCGTGAGATTAGTTGCAATGTAGGCAAACTGGCCTGAACACCTACATTACTAATAATAATGATGATGATAATGATAGTACTACTGATAACAAATATGACATTACTTATTGACAATATTAGTAATGATAATAATAATGATATGAATAATAATAATTCATCATTCGATATTGTATTAATCTTTAGATAATAGATTAATTGAGAATTTAGTTTTATAATTGATTTCATTTCACCTTTTATAAGGTTATTATGATCTAAAAAAATCTCCATATTGGGTTGGTATTTGATTTTGAAATTATCTTTTTTTTTTATTGTGTAGTTAAATAAAAAAAATTAAAAAACATAATTTTAGTGGTGTCCAAAACCTAGCTCACAAGTTTGGCGTACTAATTTAGCTTATCCCATTTATAGGTTTGATAAGTTTACCCAATAATATAATATGTTTTTTTCTTTTAATTATTTTTAATTTAATTTTTTTATTTTTTTATTTAATATTAGATTGGTTGAGAAATGAATTGCATTATTAATTTTTCTTTACTTTCTAAGGATAATTGTCTCAAACAAGTATCTGTTTTTAGATTCATGCTTATTTTTGTGAGTATTTATTTTTATCATATAATTAAATATAAAATATAAAAATTTTATTAAACTCAATAGAATCTATGACTTAAGTCGTGAGGGGTAGATCTAATTTATAATCATCTCAATATATTTTTTTAAAAAAAATCATTTTAAAGTTTTTTTTAAAATACTAAATCATGTTTTTATCAATTATCAAAATTATATTTGAACCTATGAAATCATTTATTTTAAAGAATTGAGTCAAGCAGTTTTAAAATTAACCAACTTGGTTAGATTTAATAACACTTAAAAAATTCTTCATACTTTTAATATTTTTTTAAAAAATTGATATTAACCCACGGTGGAATGCGGGCTAATATACTAGTAAAATCTAAAATTGTGAGATTGATTTGTGATTTTATATACAAACAAAAGATTAATTTATAGTTATAGGATAATTATGATAAATGCCTTAAAAGAACACATCTTTTATCAATAAAAAACGGTATAATTGTATATAATCTACTAGTGTGGAAGGCATCCAATTTATTATTATTATTACTATTTTGTGTGTGAATGCACTAATTAAGGTGTAGATGCATGCTGAAATCTTTATAAAAAAAAAAAAAAAACATAAGCGTAATACGTGAAAATTGATACAAAGATACCGTCGACGTAAAAAGAATCAATGGTTTTTTTACATCATTAATACTATGGAATTAATATAATATAAAAATCGGGTTAATTTTATTTAATTATGAAAATATAACCTTTTGATTATGGAAATGAAAGGTTGGATTTATTGATATTATTATAACAAAAAATTATTAAGGGACCCACCTTAGTCATCTACGTACAGTGTAAATGGAGGAAAACAAAAATAAAATAAATATAAAATAAACAGACTAGCAGCTACAGCAATCTCAATGCGATAGAAAGGTAAACCATACCCATAGCCACCTTCATGACCCAGAGAATTACTTCCTCTTCTCACCGTCCTCCTCCCAAGAAAAATTGCAAACCCACACCACAATCTCCCCTCATCTCCTCCACATCATCCATACCGTAGCTCACCTAGTTAAAGCAGCCTCCACCCCATTTTCTTTCAAGAGTACAGACAGCCTCCCTTCATATGCAGATTGATGAATGAAGATATATAGAAAGGTTGGGTGTGGCGTGGAGGAGCTCCGGAGGGGGATGATGGCTTGCTACATCTAGAGAATGGAGATGGAGATATCGAAGAATAATTGAACCTTGAAAGGTTGGGTGTGGCGTGCAGAAAATCAGGAGTAGAAGGGGGCGACTGCAATGTTAGGGATAGCATCTAGGGCGTAGAAAGCAGATACATATATACAAGTCCATTTAGTTTGGTTTGGGTATTTTAGTTTCAATCTTATAAAATTAAAATTAAACGGAACTGAATTTTTTTAAAATTTATAATGGATTTTTTTTCAATAATTTGATTTTTTTAGTTTTTTAATTTATTTTTACTTGCCTCTACTATAAACAAGCGAGGTGTGTTCATTCGAGAATACATCATACTTAAGTTGTGAATTAAATTTTTTAATTAAAAAATATTTTTTATTTTAAAAAAAAAACATGTTTGAGGATAGAAAAGGAGACACAAAACCAACAACATCCTGCTTACATGGACACACGCACAGTTGTTGGGCATATGATTGGTAATTAAGAAGGCAGCCGGGCAATGGCATGCCCTCGTGAATAATGTCCGATCGAGAGCAGCCGACAAAAGGAAAGTGTACTGTGCATGTGGTCTCCATTGGCAAGGTTACATGTCGAGAGAGTAGGATATACAGGGCAGAAACTCAGTCTACATTACTACCACCTCCTTATGTTATTTTATTAAGATTAATTAAGTCTTAAACTTCTCAATCTTGTCCTAAACACGGTGTCTGTTGATGATTAGCAATCTCACTCCTTGTCCATCTGTAAAATATTTATTTAATCCAACCACAGTATGCCCATATATATATATATATATATATATCCAAAGAAAGAAAATGAAATTGTAAAATCACAACATGCTCGTTGATATAAGAATCTTATATTAAGAAATTGTAAAGAATGAATGGTCTTCCTTGTTTTATTTGAGCCTTTAGGCACCGAACATGTAAAGAGAAAAAGGAGGAATGCAAAGGGGGAGAGCATGCATTTGGGACAACTCTTTTTAGTACCTCTTTTCTAATTAATTGAAATCACATGAAAATAATTTTTTTCATATTTTTTTATTTATTTTTAATATTAGCAATTGAAATCACAGAAAAAACACCTAAAAAGCATCAATTTAGATAATGTTTGTTTTTGCAGCGTCGCCATGCTTTTGAAGAAAATAATTTCTTTTTTCAACTTAATTTCTTTTAATGTTTTCAAATGATTTTATTACGTTAATATTAAAAATAAATTTTAAAAAAATAAAAATATCTTGAAAAGCAACTGGTATTATACTTACAAACACCACCCTAATGCTTTCTCGGACAAGAAGTTATCTGAAAAACATCTTGAAAAGCAGCAAACACCGTAACGATGCTAAACAGGCACTAAATTGACAATGAGGCAACATATAAGGGACTGAAATGAGGTTGGAAAATGTGAATTGGAGGGGTCAAACAAACCGAAGGAAGGGAGAATATTTTGGGATTCAGATTATTTGTTGTGTTCAATGGATGATGAAAAAGAGAAGAGATGGGAGAGGGGAGAGGGGAGAGGACAGTCTCTCTAATAATTGCTCTCTTTATTGAGTTCCGTGCCATCATCTGTCCAATCACTCCACGCCTTCTTCTTCTTCCTCCATCGACACTTTCTTTTGCTTTGAACAGACATGTGGCCATGGACTTCATGGAATTAACGCTATTGCCACCATCCACTATCCTGTTCTTGACTGCCTTTTCCTTTTCCTTTTCCTTTATCTTTTGAAATTTCTTGAAATTGAAAATGAATAGCTTTTACTTCTCTCCATGCCTCTCTTTTTCTTTCTTTTTTTCATTATTACATGATAATATATACTTTAAATCTTAATCAAGATTAATTTTAAGTAATTCATTTTACTTTATATCAATGTAAAAATCACATTTTTAAAATTATTTTTAAAAAAACTTAATCTCAATTAATTTATAAGTTAGCTTGAATATATCTTGTCAATCAAGATTTTTTTTATATATATATATAAATTATTTAATTTTATTATTAAAAACCATATTAATTTTCATGTTTGATAATATAATTTCTAAAAAATATTGAAATTAAAAAAAATTAATTTGATTATAAGAAAAGTTAATTCAATTTACAATATTTTAATTTTGATTTTAATATGAATATCTGACAATGCCTTTGAAGTGAATTCTAAAATACCTTAAACTGAAAAAAATAAATCAAATTAATTTTTCACATATACTTTTCAAGAATGCATCATAAATAAACTTAATTCCAAGTAAAATCTAAGCAGAAACTACAAAACACTCATTGCATTGACTACGTCATCATAGCATTGAATGTTCCAAACCGTACATAAATTAAACAATGTAGGAGGAGGAGGAGGAGGAGGAGCATGTTACCTAGCTACTGTCCTATCCTGTAAAGTCCAGTGCTCAGATATCGAAATCTTTGTCCCCCGCGCAACCTCATCATCTCTGACAGGTTCTGAGCTCGACTCTGACCATAACAGTAACTCGAAATTCTTTAGCAGGCCAGTCACAAAAGCTACTTTTCTTGGTAAATAAGCAGTGACGACAAGGTTATTTACGTAAACTACAAGCTGTTATTCATATTCCCTCCATCATCATCATCATCTGCCTCTCGGCTCAAAGACTGCTTTAAGATTATTTTTTTGTCTGAAAGGGGAAAAAAATGGTGTCTGAGAACCTTCTTTCTTCTTCTAAGAGATCACCTACTACTCCGAACTTCTGCAACTCCTTCACTACTCGGTAATAAACCCATCTTGTTGTTTCCATCCATATATCTCAACATTTTTATGTGCATATGCATGCATAGAGCATATAAGGTTTGGTGGGCTGTCGCAAAATGTTTTATTAGTTTACTTATTGAGGGTTTTGTTTACTGCTAGAAGATTTTCATTTGCTAGGTGGTAAGATTTTGGGATTATAATATAAAGATCTGTGTCTTGTCCTCTCTCTGTGTGTGTGTGTGTGTGTGTTTATGCTTAGGCTTGGTTATGGAGATCTGCATGCTGTCTTGTTGTATTTTTATTAGTGTTCATCTTTGTTTTTAACTGGCTAGAGTAGGTATTAATTATCTAAACTATGGATTTAAAAAAAAAATTAATAACTTAATCAGTTTTTTATACTTAATTAACCAAGATTCCCGGTGTCCTTGTTTTATGTGATTAGTACAATCCTAAATGCGCATGAATGCAATAGTATGTAGATTGTTTTTGGAGAGAATGGTTTCATCATCTTTTACATTTTTAGCTCTTTAGTTCTGAAACTTATAAGCCATTTCGAAAAAGGAGGACTCAGGAAAAGGAAAAGAATCCCAAATCCCAAATTATTTTGTTCTCCTGGACCTTCTTTAGGGGCTAGCAGTGCCCATGCTTTGAATTCTTCAGTATCCTTGATCTTCAGCATCGTAATACATGTCTGTCCTTCCATACAGTATCTTTTCAGATGTTGCAGGAGACATTACAATTGTTGTGGATGGGGAGTCTTTTCTACTGCATAAGGTAAGGTTTTTGCTTTGGAAATTCGTGCTCTACATTGGAATGATTTCAATTTCTGCTGTGTGTGATGAGTTTGGGGTTCTTGTTTGCTGCAGTTTCCCCTCGTGTCTAGAAGTGGAAAGATACGGAAAATGGTTGCAGATGCAAAGGACTCAAATATTTCGAAATTGGAGCTCTGCAACTTACCCGGCGGGCCCCATACATTTGAACTTGCCATGAAATTCTGTTATGGCATGAACTTTGAGATCACAACTGTAAATGTTGCCCATCTGCGCTGCGCTGCTGAATACCTGGAAATGACTGAAGACTACCGGGAAGAAAACCTCATTGCCCGCACGGAGACTTATCTGAATGAATTTGTGGTGCAAAGTCTTGAAAGGTCTGTCGAAGTCCTTGCTACATGTGAGCTGCTGCCTCCCATAGCAGAGGAAGTGGGAATTCCAAACAGATGTATAGAGGCCATTGCCATCAATGCTTGCAAAGAGCAGTTGGTGTCAGGCCTGTCCCATTTAGATTGCAATAGTGAATCCACAGAACTTAAGAGCAGCTGTCTAGAGTGGTGGGTTGAGGATCTCTCGGTACTAAGGATTCATTATTACCAAAGAGTTATCTGTGCCATGGGAAGTGTAGGGGTCCGGCTAGATAGCATTGTTGCCTCTTTAATGCATTATGCCCAGATATCATTAAAGGGTATTGGAAAATCTCAGATTTGGAATCCAGCGAGGATGAAATCAAGTCCTAACATGGAGGAAAATGATCAGAGTATAATTGTAGAAACTCTTGTAAGTCTAATGCCAACAGAAAAGAGCTCTTCCATTCCATTGAATTTTCTGTTCGGGATGTTAAGGATGGCCATCATGTTGGATGCTGCTATTGCATGTAGGCTTGAGCTTGAAAGGAGAATAGCTTTTAGGTTGGAAATGGTTTCACTTGATGATCTTCTTATACCATCTGTCCGGAGTGGGGATTCATTATTTGATGTCGATACTGTCCATCGGATACTAGTAAATTTTCTGCAGCGTGTTGAAGAAGAAGAAAATGAAGATTGCGGGTATGAATCTGAAGGCATTGGATCTCCTGGCCATGGTTCGTTATTGAAAGTAGGAAGGCTTATCGATTCATATCTCGCAGAAACTGCTCCTGATCCATATTTGAGTTTGCAGAAATTCATTGCCATGATTGAGATACTCCCTGATTATGCTCGAGTGATTGATGATGGGCTTTATCGAGCAATTGACATATATTTGAAGGTATTTTTTCCAGTTCCCGTGATCCATAGCTTTATAATTTCATTAAAACTCACCCAGTGCATTTCTTGATCATGCCATCATCTACTGTCTGAGCATTCAGAATAGTTTCAATCCCGAGTATTCAGTTCTGTGGATTTTTTAATACAAGATTTGAGGAAAGTTCCATATGATTAATTGGACTTAATGCATTGAAATTCATCTTGGTTAAGGCTTCTTTAGGATTTCAATAAGATGCTCTCATTTCATTAATCTTGTCTATTATGGACAGCTTCAAATATATTTGATTTCTTCTTATATCTCAAATGACATCTCAACCAAAAGTTTTTTTTTTTTTGTTATTTGGTCGTGGGGTTCGGGGGAGGAAGGTGTTTCACTTGCTCTCTGTTTATCTGTTGTAAATCACAAGTGCTCTTCATTTTTCTATCTAGGCTCATCCATTGCTATCCGAGCATGAATGTAAGAAGCTTTGCAAGTTGATAGACTGCCAAAAGCTATCACAAGAAGCGTGCAATCATGCTGCACAGAATGATCGTCTTCCAGTGCAGATGACAGTTCAAGTTCTCTACTCTGAGCAGCTACGTTTAAAGAATGCCTTGTCTGGAAGCTCAGGAGACGGGTTCCTATCACAGAGAATCAGCAGTGGCATACCCAGCGCAGCGATGTCGCCTCGAGATAATTATGCTTCTTTGCGGAGGGAAAACCGAGAACTAAAGCTTGAGATATCAAGAATGCGGGTGAGACTGAGTGAGCTGGAGAAGGAGCAGATGTGCATGAAACAAGGGATGATTGACAAGTCAGGAAATGGAAAAACTTTCTTCACCTCACTATCAAAGGGAATCGGAAGGATTGGCATTTTTAGCGGCCCAGGAGGAGGGAGGCACCAAAAATCTGGTAGAAAGCCTCGCGGGCCAGAGGGGAAAACTGGCAGGAGTCGCCGGCATTCCATGTCCTAGCTTCCGTGTATTTTACAGTCTGTATTTTCAAGGAATCACAATGGTTCTTGATGTATATGAATTCACGATTTTGGAGAAAATATTAAATTTTATTCCATCCGATACTTTATTTGCACAGCTCGACATCACCAACTGACATTATGCACCAGAGAGCACCTAGGATTGAGATCGTATTTTCATGATAATTGGTTTGGTGACAGGTTCTGCAATGAAGTTATTTTGTCGCAATACACTTCCATTACAGATTATGAAGCATGCATGCAAAGCCTTCAAACCACATGAAGCAAATTATTGAATGACATCTCCACGTATGAAATAAAACAGAGATACTACGATTCACTCTTTCGGCAAATCCAAATAATCAAAAAGTAATGACAATGTGATGCCCTATCTCAATGGGAGAAATTCGATGGAAATGAAACTCGAAAAGTTTGCTGAGCTTATTAAATCATGGAAGCAGAAGGTCCGGGAGCTGACAAAGAAGATCATGCTGCCTTGTTGTCACAGCAAATTTCAAATCCAGATCATCATGCTCCTAATTTTCCAAGAAGCTGCTTTCGGATCTGCACAGAGACAAACAAATGGTTGAGATTAGTCTAAGGTTTATCACTTCCAGAGTTAGAAACAGAATGCTCCTTCCAATTCAGTCATTCTGAAACTTTTCTGGTAGAAGTGATATTACAAGCAACAAACCAAGTGAAAAAAACAAAAATAAATAAATTGTGAAGTGAAGTCACAAACAGCAGAGCGAATGCTAACCACATCAGTGACTAAATTTCGAATATACAGCTACCTGCAGCACATGATTTTACGAAATGCAAGCATGACAGGGTGATTTCTGCAGTTTAGGACAGACCTTTTGTTGAGTTGGTAAGCGAAAACGTACCTCTGGCAGTTTCTTTCCGAATGCAACATCCAATCTTGCATCCAAAGTGTTCTCAAAAACTATCTTCCCATCTTTTGAGGCCATTACCACTCCGCCGGAACTTTGAGAGCAATTGACAAAGGAAGCATAGACAATGTAAACGGCATGACATTGACTTGTGTTCAAGAAGAAAACAACATTCTCAGCTTGAAAAACTTTTGCAGGAAAAATCAGATTATTACCAAAAAGGATCATGAGAGTCCGAAGATTTCGGAGGTGGCGGAAGGTATACAGTGGTATCAATGGTAACAACAGGAGCATGTACTTTGGTTTTCTCTGCATATAAGCGGCTTGCATCCTCCAGAACCGACTCGACAATCTTACGGTCAACCTCTCTGCATCGGAGCAGAACTGCTGGCTCCTTCAGTCGGATTAAACTCTACAGATCACATTGAACAAAAGTATCAAGTCAGTAGACTAATGTTTCATATAATAATATCATTCCTCGTAAGACATCGATACGAGGACATATCGAATTACCTGAACAATCAAATCCTTGAGAAGCTTCTTGTATTCCTTCTTGTTGTTTGAAACACGCAGAAGTTGCTTGCTAGCAGATTCTTTCATGGAATTCACAATATCATCCTGTGCTTGAAGAACTTTTATACGCGACGCGTTCAGCTGCATTGAGTACTCGCTACATAGCAAAGATCAGACAAAATTTCATTAGCAATCCGAACAACAGAAATTCAAGATTTCTGGTAAAAAAAGCAAACAAGAAATGGTAATAGAACTGACATCTTCCTCCGTATATCCACTTGCTTAGTCTTCCGCTCGAATTCTTGTCTGATCCTTTTCTTTTCAGCTTCCAGGATTTGCAGCTTCTCAATGTTAAATTCCTGACAACGTACATTAAAAAAAAAAAAAGGTAAGATCATGAACAGTAATAAGACAGCATCGTGTTAATCAAACAAAATTAATGAAACCTCCTCGGCGGAGACAGAAATCTCGTTGGCCTTCTCCTCCGCCTCTTGACGGATGAATCTGGCCATTTGCTGTATCTGCCTTGACACATCTGCATCGTTCATCATTCCTTCTTGTTCTTGTCCTCAAATTCAAATATCTGGGGATTTCTTTCTAAATGCTGCAGCTGCAGAAAATTAATAAAGAATATGTATGGGAAAAAAAAAAAAAGAGGAACAGGGGGTTCCTCCATTTTTTCTGCGAAACTTCGTTGAATAAATCCAAAGATTTCTATCTTTAGCGAATCCTGTAGCGGTAACACGTGCCCTTTGTACTTTGCGCAAAAAACTGAATGTTTTAAACGTCGCCGTTTTGATGTTAAATTGATCCGTTTTCCTACTCTCCTGCATCCTTAACATGTCTGATGAAATGCCACACAGAACTCGTCCATCTAACTACCATATTACTCTTTGAGATGCTCTCACAGCTCTTGCTGTTTTGCTGCAGCTCTCTCTCTCTCTCTCTCTCTCTCTCTCCCCCTCCCCATCTATCTATCTTCTGACCACCAAGGAGGCAGCAGCTGAGCTAAAAATGGGTTTTGACAGGTAAACCTCATTCACTTCCAGAATCAATATAGTCATGTGAAAATGTGATTTACTCTCCCATGATTAAGTTTTTTGGCATGACCATTTCATGGATATGCTAATGCTTGTTTAAATACTGCTCAAAGAGTAATAATAATAAGTTCATTTGCAGTAAGCTTCAGCCATTTATTCGACTGAATTATGATTTATTTCATTGGCAACACGATAATAACGTTACAATTCTTGTCTTATGATCATTTCGAGAGACAATAGATGTAGTGTTCCACTGGATTTCAGGGAACAAAATACATTGGATTTGGTAGCTTGAATGTCCGGTTTCCTAAACATTCTCCCTGAAGATCACTCCATTGATCACCCACATTCCCCCATATTCTGTACCCTTCCTTTTCTAATTGCCTTCTTATTTCTGACTTGTATGCCACTGCGCTTTGTCCCATGAATTCTGCTGTCCTGTTGGAGATTGAGAGAACAAGAAGATTACAAATCCAGGGTATATCATAAGCCATTTAAACAGTAATAATAATGCTAACATGCATACACATCTATTAGCCCATCCAATCATGCCTACATGGAATTTCAAAAAATTCCATCCACAGCTGGCAATCCACACAACTTGTCTTCGCTTGGAAAGGCAATTTTGTATCAGGTGGCGAGTCTAGTTTCCCTGTCAATTTGGTTAGGCTTGTAAAGGGTTCTTGTCTTCTTGATTCTAGATTGACCTAAGGCTAAGGGATTGTGCCTTTTGCCTAGCCTATGATTCTGATGGAACAGGAGTGCTTTCTGGCGATGATGTTGACTCGAATGGCATCCGAAAATATGCATAGTTGGGATGGCATTAACTTCAACATATCAACTACGAAGTCAATACTACAAATAAGAGGAACCAAGCAGTGATCAGTCATTTTTCCAAAATACCTAATCATTGGAGTGTGCCATGAAAGCCTGTCACTATCAGGTATTCTTCCATGTGATTTCTATTTGAGTAATCATTTTGAAGGAGAATGTATGCTATATGTTATTTCAAATCCAAGGAAAATTATCCACTCAGATGATTAATCAATTGCCTTACTGAAGATTGATTCCTCAAGTAGAGTTTTGTGGCCTGAAAAAGGTACTCTGGCCACCATGAAATGTTTAGTTGTACCATCTTACCTCAAGATTATTCTCTCGTAGCCGATGAAACCCTGATTATGCAGATTATCAATAGTGACTTGGCCAAGAATTTCTTGGTCTCTGCCAGTGACTAGGAATACTTTAAAACCACTTTGAACTAGGTAGTCAAACAATCCAAGAACAGCAGG
>NW_011500083.1:160844-183881 GCF_000495115.2 Populus euphratica
AGCAGGAATTGCTGGACATCCTCCCTTTAATGCCCATGCCCTGAAACCAGCTGGATCGTATGGGTCACACCTACAGTACAGGAAACAAACACCATTGATTAGTAAGCTTACAGTACCAATTAATAGAGCATACATATGACAGGACCATGCACACATATACCCATATCTCTTTCCTCTGTAGTAGAAGACATTGGAGATGCAGGTGTCATCAACATCTAGGATCCAAGCGTCCATGCCATCACTAGAAAGAACTATCTCATTCACATAACTCAAGATTTGGTCCACAATCAAGTCAAGGTCCCTTTCATACTGTCCTCCAAGCATGTAAGCTTCAACATATCGCAAGCATTGAGAAGGGACAGTGCGCCACGCACGCACATTGTTAGCCTCCACAGCCAATCTCCAGCTCAGGCAAGCAGCACTTTCCTGTATCCCGCCGCCTCGCGAACAAGCCTTAACCCCAGTAGCCTTGGAAAAGATCACTAGGAACAAAAATAACAACATCTCCCGTAATCTGTGTACCATTTCTTTAATCATAGTATGTTCTTGCTCCTACTCCAATCAGAACAAAATAAATATCAGTGAAAGAAAAAAGACCACCCCACAAATGTTAACGAGAAATAAAACTTGTCACATTAGAGTGATTTTAATTATTTAGTTTACATACTTACAAATAAAAAGTAGTAAAACAAGAGGTGCCCTTTAAAGTCAAAACACAGACAGGAAGGATGAAGGAAATTATGGGTAGGTAAGGAGGGATGTGAGAGGAAACGCGAGGGTATTTGTACATGGAAATAGAAAAGAGTATGATGACATAGAGATGTTGGGAAGGAATAACTTAAGAAGAGGTGTTAATATATATTATTATGGAAACTGCTGAGAAAAGGCTTTGATGAGGACTTGGAAAGTTCTCTGCTGGACACCCGATTTGACACGGCTTCAAGCTCACCAGCTTTTCCTTTGCCAAGTCCTTTTTTCCCTCAGTTTTTACATTACTAGTCTAACTATATCTATAAATTCCAAAACTCGATGTATTTTTAAAGTTGTTCCTTTAGTATTTTATAGGGTTTAGAACCTTGATGTAACGTAGAGGAAAGCAAAGGCTAAGTATAAAACATAGGGAGAAGATGTGGATTGAAAGCAAAGCCATGTTCTTAGGGTAAAGGTGACCCTCAAAATTAGATAACAAAATGTTGTTTATTGAGTGCAAAAGTTGGCTTTACGCTATGTGGTTTTGGAGGAAGAACAAGGAATATCTACTTTAACAAAATCATGTTTCAAATCTTTAAGATAGGAATATTTTTTTATGAGCATAGATATCACACCATGGTTTAAAATTATGAAGAAATTGTCAGTCTTCAAGGAGACAGTACTCTTCTTTTCTTTTTCGCGGTAACTACTGTTCAATTTGGAAATTCCAATTTGAAGGTCTTAAACAGAGAATAATACTATTTATAATTGAGGTTTTCAATTTGAATGTCTTAATCAGATACGAAATATTGGATTAGTTAGGAGAAAAGATTACTTGAGGAAATGTTGAAAGGGTAATATCTTATTTTTCTGGTAAAAGATTGATGAACCTTGCACTGAGTTTACTTGCCGAGACATTCAAAAGAGGATTTGCATGTTCAGCCTGGCACATTGCCGTGGGCTGATTTATGCCTGGATGGTTACAAGTCTATGATTAGTTCATTAATATATATATATATATATATGCACATTTCCAAGAAGATTCTTCTTCTAGTCTTGTGCTAGGCTGGGAGTGATAGCAAACAAAATATAGACCTGCAATATATAGATAGGGCACTAAAAATTGCTCCAAAAACAAGATAGTAAGCTCACCTAAGTCGTAACGTTATTATGATTGCACAAGCCATAAGTGGGTGGACACTGGGTCTAAGACTAGGAGATTAGGACGTTTTTTGTGAAATGCGACTCGAAAATGAGATTGAGTCTAAGTTTGCTGGGGGGGAAGGCAAAATAATTTGTTGGAAAGGGAGTCAGCAAGAGAATCTTGAGCAACAAAGAAGCTAGTGCCAATTCGGATGAGGATCTCCCTGCTATATATAGAGAGAGGGAGAAAAACCTCGAGGAGAGACCTCATGTAGCAAGGGTATGCATATCTGGGTGCGGGTGGCGTCAGAGAGCAGAAAGATCTGTAATGAGGCGGAAAAGGGCAGGGCCATTCTGACCCCTACTGCCGCACTAGAGTGGAAGAGGAATCGACCGCCAGGGTTTTATGGGATCATCACAGCATCAGAGCTTTGTTATGTTTGATTACTACAAAGGTGGGATTAGAGTCAGAACCCATAAACTCAGCAAAGTGGAGGCACAGGCGTCAGTGAATCATGCCATAACGTACCCATGTGTCGGTTGGGAGATCCCTCGCTACAATATTGCGTCAGACAGTCTTTCTAGCAGTTGAGCATGATGCCATTTCACAACTAAGGGGAGCAAAGAGAGATTGGAGAAGAAATTGATGAGTGTCTTGATTGAGTTAAGCAGTGCATAATATTATATAATTTAGCAGCATATAATATAATTACAATTTTATAGTGGTCACGGAGTATATGGAGGTTACGTCGCTAGAATTTATGTAAGAAAGAGGCCGGCACAAGAGGAGAGTGCCATGAATGTAGACCTAATAATGATGAAGGGGGAGAACGCGGTTGTCATCGCAGCCTCCCCTCCATTTCCAAACAGGCCGCTGTGAAAGGAGAGTGACACCTATATAGACCTAATTATATTTCATCGCAATCTCTCCTGCACTTCCAAACGGGCCTGCTGTAGGAGGAGAGGGACACCTACGGAGACCTAGTAACAGTAAAACGGGAGCAGTGGTAGCTTTTGTTCCAAAGTGGTGACAAAATGGAAGATTATGTGAGTGAAATCTTATGATTGGGATTTTGTGTATCCAAAGAATGCACCTGCCAAGGAGGCCATTGGCTAGCACATTGAAAACTAGAAACCCTAGATAGGAAGACATACATTTCTTACCATTAAGACTTGCATGTTACTGGTGCCCCCACCAATGGCCACACCATAAATTGCTAGCGCCTACCTAACAACTACATGTCAAATTATAATTCTCATGGGTTGTGCGATCACCACCACGTTCCTACACCAAGCTCTTCGTGCTCCTCTTATTTAAATATTAAGTACTAATTTTAAACACTTAACACCTTGACTAATATCCAAAGCCAATAGTCAACCATATTGCATCAACACGGTTTTAATCATATTTAGCTTAGTGGTTTAACTAGAAAATACTCAACACACCTTGACTAATATTCAAAGCCAATAGTCAACCATATTGCATCAACACGGTTTTAATCATATTTAGCTTAGTGGTTTAACTAGAAAATACTCAACACACCTTGACTAATATTCAAAGCCAATAGTCAACCATATTGCATCAACACGGTTTTAATCATATTTAGCTTAATGGTTTAACTCGTAGTCTAGTTTATTATGGGCTTGAATTGATCTAGATAAAAAAACAAAAAGTAGCTAATTAGATCGAAAACTCAAATTGATTAGATGATTTGGTCAATCCAAGCTTACTCCGGTTAAAATTTAGCTCTTAATTAATTGATTTTTTAATTTTTTATTAAAATAATATTGTTTTGATCTTTATAAAAAACTTCTAAGCATCAACCCTTTTAACTTGTAATCTAAATTGATTCTTGAATTAAAATTTATAACTATAATAACAATGTTAATATAAGTTTTTGGAGTTATTTTGGATAAATAATATTTTTTTTCAAGAGTTATTGGATATTTATATTTTACTTATCACGTGGATCTTAAAAATTCAAACCAATAATGGAAGAAACAACATGAAATTACAAAGGTAGATGAACATAAGTGTTGGATATTATAATAACATTTAGTTTAATGATAGTGCATGATCTAAAATAATATTATTTAATAAGAGAAGATCCGAGTCTCAACATATATAAAAAAATAAAAAACTAGCTACCCTTGTTGGGTCACTCAAAACCAATTATACCTTGAAACAGGATAAAAATGGATGGATGATGGAAGATGGAAGGAGATTTAAGTTTCTTTGGGATTGCTGTAGCGTGATTTAAAATATTTTTTATTTAAAAAGATAGTGTGTTTTTTATTTAAGTTTGTTTGAGATTGTTGTAGGGTGATTTAAAATATTTTTTATTTAAAAAGATAGTGTATTATTAAAAATATATTTTTAATATTAATGTATCAAAAGTATAAAAAATATTAATTAAAAAAATAAATTTAGAAACACAAGATGAACATTTTCAAATGAGCCTTAGGCAGTGAGGCACAAGCATAGAGTTTTGGCTACTAAGAGATAATGTAATATAATAGAAGACGGCCGGCGCATATTCAAGTCATCCAGGCACTTACATGAGTCAACAAATGACAGGCACTGCACTACCTTCCATTAATGGAGAGCCTGCAATGGCGAAACTTGTTTGCTTATCACAATCGTCAGACCTCTCTATTTATTCTTCTAATTGGTGTGTGTGTGGGTTATTTTAATCTACCAATCATATACTAATTTATAGAACTTTGTATGTGATACAGTTTTTTTCTCTCTATTTCTGTATCTCCTAGATGTTTCCGGTCTCATCTATCTTCTATCTCGAGATATCATGCAGTTTGACCGATTGTCGAGATGGAGGCAGGTAACCTGATGGGCTCGTATGAAACATATCTTCGAGGAAGCAGTGCAGAAAGGGTGTTTGGACCAAGAACGTTGTCATCAACCTTTTTTTGTTTAGAGAAGTCATGCTGCTGATGCGCCAGCTGTTAATTAATATATAGCCTCCAAATCAAAACAGGGAAAGAATTATTTTATTACCCTAGCTAGAAATCAGTTTGTGTCAGAATAATTATGTTCTTAGGGCCAGCCGACCAAACGGTGCAGTGCAATGGGCTGTGCCACCCTAAACATGATCGCGAAGCTAAGCTTAGGCGAATCCCAATATATACTGGTACTGATCAACAGTACTATAACCGGGATTTTCTAAATCAGCTTGCCTGCACGGTGAAAGATGAATCTACTAATGGCAGCATGAACATGAGGGGGGAACAAGGAAAAAGAGACAGTGGAAAGTGGAAACTTGTACCTGAGGTAAACGAAGAATGAATAGCTGCCCCACTCAAGATGATCAGGATAGGAAGTACTTGTAGGCTTCATAATTCGTGACCAGATTAAATCAATGAAAGATGACAAGCATCATTCATCATGGCACTACACATTGGGATATATATGACAATGACTTCTGTCAAACAGATCAATAAAAATGAAACTAGCTAGGTCGGTATTATAAAAATGTTTCGGAGCATAACCTCTCACTGCAGATCATTCTCTATCGTTCATATACAAATTTATCATCAAAATGAAGCGCAAATGCTTGTATTTGGTCTGCTCTCTCACATTCATGCGCGCCTGTGGTTATGATGCTGATGTCTTTGATGTACTCACATGAAGGAATTACTCATGCCGGCATGGGGCTGTAATGGTAGATTGTTGTATGCTGGCTTCATAGATATCAACTAGACCCAGCATGAAAACATCTAACTGCATGGGTTCACTACAGGCGAATTTTCAAAGATCCAAAACACCAGGTGCTCATAAAATCCCATACATGCACATGCAAATAATTAGGATCACTAAGAACATTCTCCCTAAACCGACCCGTTATCATTTCTTGGAAGACAGGAGGCAGAAAACTGCAGAAATGTCAATAATGGTTACATGATTTGGCAATTTAACAAATATTGGGAGGAATCTTGGAATACAATACAAAACAATGTTTCCAACTCTTTCTTTTCCTGCCAAACTTCGTGATAAAGTAAGAATGTTATAATAATTTTATTAGAAAATAATATAAATTATATTTTAGAACCTCATTTAATAACTTAATAACTTAAGTTATTAAATTGAAATGGTTTTGTGATATGGTATCAGAATATTAATAATTAAATAATTACGAGTTTAAATCTCACAACCCCTATTTATTTACCATTGCTATTTATTTGATAAAAATAAAGTATAAAGTAACGTGTATAAAATTCAAATCCAAAAATTTTAGGATATGATTTAAATTATTATTTAATATATTATTTTTTAAATTATTAAATTGAGATGATTTTTTTTTATTAAAAACCTTCAAATTATAGCAAGAAAATTTCCCCAAGTGGGCTATGATTGCCCCATAGATAAATCACGTTCAGTGATAGCAGTTAAATGTTCCTCAATTTCCTCAGTGGACAGCACTCTAAAAACACAGTCACCTGTTCTCACAACTCCCACCTGCCAAAAATCAAACACCGACCGTGAGAAACCATTTTACTTATATATTTAAATCTATTAAAACAGCATTTTCATGCCCGTGCTGTAATGGTAAGCATGTTTAGCAGACACTGAAAATATTCCAAATTCTATTGGAAACTTAACAGAAGGAAAGCCACCCTAACAGAAGTGGAAATACCAGAGTTCGATCATAGGACATGTGTCAGAGAAGACAAATTACACTGAAGTTTCTGTCTTTGTTGTTTTTTAATATCTACCCTTCCACTATATTTAATACCAGTATCCTTTTGCTTTCGGTCATTTAATATTTGTGGTTTGGTACCACTAACTGCAGAATGTATAAAAGGGAGACATCGAACCTCGATCTCAGTAGCCTTGAAATCCTCTTGAAGAACAGATTGCAGAGCAGAAATAGCAGTCTGCGCAGTAAAACCAATATGCTATATAAGGACCTCATATAGAATGTTATGTCTGGAACAAACAGAAAACCCATTAGAAAAAATCTAAAAGCAGCTTTGCATCCATTAGTCAAATAATCAAACAAAATAATAACCATATTGCATCAACACGGTTTTAATTATAGTTGTAAAATTAACGGTGGTTGAACTCAAAATCTAGTTTATTATGGGCTTGAATTGATCCAGGTAAAAAATAAAAATTAGTTAATCTGGTCAAAAACTCAAGTGGATTAGATAAATCGGTCAACCCAGGCTTTCTCTAGTCAAAATCTAGCTCTTAATTAGTTGATTTTTTTATTATTTTTATTAAAATAATATTATTTTGATTTTTTAAAAACTTCTAAAAGGCTATCTCTCCCAACTTATAACTTGAGTTCTCAAATTAAATTTTATAACTATAATAATAATGTTAATATTTGTTTTTGGAGGCATTTTAAATAAATAACATTTCTTTTCAAGAGTTATTAACTATTTATATTTTATTTATCACGCGAATCTTAAAATTCAAACCAATAATGAAAGAAATAAGCCTCTAAATTACAAAGGTAAATGAACATAAATGTTGGATATTGTAATAACATTTAGTTTAATTATCATGTATAATCTAAAATAATATTATTTGATAAAAGAAGATTCGATACTTTATATATATATAAAAAATATAAAACTAAAATATTTTTTATTTAAAAATATTTGAAGATGATGTTTTTTATTTTTAAAAAATTATTTTTAATATTATTATATTAAAAAGAGTTAAAAACACTAAAAAAATATTAATTTTAAATAATAAAAAATATTTTAATTTTTTAAAAAACACAAGTTGACCGCGTTTTCAAATAGAGAATTAGATAGTCAGGCATAAGCATAAAGTTTTGGCTACTAAGAGATAATGTAAAATAATAGACAACGGCCGGCGCATATTCAAGTCATCCAGGCACTTGCATGAGTCAACAAATGACAGGCACTGCACTACCTTCCATTAATGGAGAGCCTGCAATGGCGAAACTTGTTTGCTTATCACAATCGTCAGACCTCTCTATTTATTCTTCTAATTGGTGTGTGTGTGGGTTATTTTAATCTACCAATCATATACTAATTTATAGAACTTTGTATGTGATACAGTTTTTTCCTCTCCGTTTCTGTATTTCCTGGATGTTTCCGGTCTCTTCTACCTTCTATCTCGAGATATCATGCAGTTTGACCGATTGTCGAGATGGGGGCATGATGGACTCGTGTGAAACATATCTTCAAGGAAGCAGTGCAGAAAGGGTGTTTGGACCAAGAATGTTATCATCAACCTTTTTCTGTGTAGAGAATTCATGCTGCTGATGCACCAGTTAATTAATATATAGCCTCCAAATCAAAACATGGAAAGAATTATTTTATTACCCTAGCTAGAAATCAGTTTGTGTCAGAATAATGTTCTTAGGGCCAGCCGACCAAACGGTGCCGTGCACTCGGCTGTGCCACCCTAACTTCACCGTGTTGAAATAAACTCAATCCAGAAAGTTAAGGAAGGCAGCCACCAACTGTCACCGCTCAGCCACCAGCCGCCAGCCGCTTTCACACCGTCAGCCACAAACCGCCTTCACACTTGAAGGTTGAATTTTCTTGTTTTGATTTCGTGTATAAATAGATAGCTAAGCTTATGCAATTATGAGTGGAGAGATTGAGAGAAACACTAGAGAGAAAGAAAGAGGGGTTGTTATTATAAGCTTTTTATTATTGTAAGCTTGTTGTTCTTGAAATAAAAGAGTGTGTTTTATCCCCTCCAAGTGTTTCAAAGCCACCACAAGTGGTTTCTCCCACCAACAAGTGGTATCAGAGCCTCGTTCGTCAGAAAACAGAGGTATTTTTGGGAAATATCCGAATTTTCAAAGTTGTCAAAAACAAGTTTTGATCATTCAAAAGTGTAGAGCTCATCAATACAAACTCAACGGTGCAAAAATCAGATCAATCGGAGCACGGGGTGGACCACACTCTCCGTCTGAAGTTTCAGAACTGTAGCCCACACGCCCCGAGGAAGAAGACGAGTGAGCCACACGCGAGCCATATTTGAGCCGCGCCGAGCCAAGCCGAGAGCCATATTTTGAAGCCGAGCCGAGCTCCAAGCCATATTCCGAAGCCAAGCCAAGCTCCGAGCCATATTCTGAAGTCAGGCCAAAAAGAATATTCCTTGGAATATTCCCGGTTCAACCCAGCAAACCACCCGAATTGGTTTTTGGACCGGTTCGCCCCATTTTTGACTCGTTTTCTACAAAGTCAGATCGGTTCCCTACTATTTGGACCATTCTGGATCCATCTACGGTGTCGGTTTTGCCAAATTCAACTCCCAAAAGGTGATATAGTCATTTAAATAGCAAAATGACTATAAAAAATGCACAAACACTCATCCCGAAGCTAACCAAAGACAATTATGATAGTTGGTGCATCAGATTGAAGGCATTCCTTAGTTCACAAGAGTGTATAGACATTGTGCAATATGGTTATGATGAACCAGAGTCCGAAGAATCAGAAGATGCTTTACCAGAGGTACAGAAGCAAGTCCTCAAAGCCAATAGAAAGAAAGACAACAAAGCAAAGACCATCATTTATCAAGGTCTTGATGAAGCGACATTTGAAATCATTGCTTCCGCAGAAACATCAAAAGAAATATGGGAGGCTCTCCAACAAAAATACAAAGGTGCTGACAGAATAAAGAAGATTCATCTCCAATCTTTACGAGGTGAATTTGAATTGCTACAAATGAAGTCCTCAGAATCCATTTCTGATTATCACACAAGAATTATGGTGATAGTTAATCAGATGAGAAGAAATGGAGAAGCCCTTTCAGATGCTCGAATTACTGAGAAAATTTTGAGATCCCTAGATCCAAAATTTGATTTTGTTGTTGTCTCTATTGAAGAGTCCAAAGAAGTGGACAAGTTAACAGTGGATGGACTTATGAGTTCTTTGCAAGCTCATGAGCAGAAGATTGTAAAAAGAAATGGAGATAAGGCAATTAAGCATGCCTTACAAGCAAAATTGTCTCTCAAAGACAGATATGAGCAAGGGGAGACTTCAACAAGTGGATACACCACTCGAGGAAGAAGTCAACAAACACGAGGAGGATTTCAACGATTTCAATGCAGAGGTTCTTGGAATACAGGTTTTAGAGGAAGAGGTGGTAGAAACACCACTAGAGGAGGTCGAGGACAACAAGCATTCACTCCTAGAGGAAGAGGAGGCGGTTACAATAACCGTGACAAGAGGAATATTCAGTGTTATAATTGTAATCAATTTGGCCACTATAGCACTGAATGCCAAAAGAAAGCTCCACTAGAGATACTTGAGCAAGTCAACTATGCAGAAGAGAATGCCAATAACAGAGGAGCAGCTGCATTATTTGTCCAACAAGGACTTGACAAGAATCAAGAGAATATTTGGTATCTTGATTCTAGAGCCAGCAATCATATGTGTGGCCAACGAGATTTATTTGGTGATCTAGATGAGACCATTCAAGGTTTTGTCACCTTTGGAGATACCTCAAAAGTTCCATTCAAAGGTAAAGGCAACATCCCAATCAAGTTGAAGAATGGCGATCAAAGCTACATCGCCGATGTCTATTATGTCCCAGACATAAAGCAGAACTTGGTGAGTATAGGTCAACTTTTGGAGAAAGGTTATACACTTTACATAAAGAATTGTCATCTGACAATTACAGACTACAATGGGAGATTAATTGCCTATGTGAAAATGTCCAAGAATAGGATGTTTCCTTTAAACATCCAATATGATGCAGCAAAGTATTTGAGTGTCATCACCAACAGTGAAGAATGGCTTTGGCACTGGAGGCTTGGACATCTGAATTTCACAAGTCTGAAAATGCTAGTAAGCAAGAAGATGGTCAAAGGTATGCCCCATATTGATCATCCAGAAGAAGTCTGTGAAAGTTGTGTCCTCAGCAAACATCACAGATCCAGTTTTGCCAAAGAAGTCAACTAGAAAGCAAACAAGCCACTTGAGTTAGTACACACAGATGTGTTTGGTCCTATAAAGCCTATGTCGACTGGACAAAATAGGTACTTCCTCACTTTCATTGATGATTTTAGCAGAAAGACATGGGTATATTTTTTGAAGAGGAAGTCAGAAGTGTTCAATTGTTTTAAAGATTTTAAAGCAATTGTTGAGAAGCAAAGTGGCTATAAGATCTGATCAAGGTGGAGAATATACAGCAAATGACTTTGAAGCCTTTTGTACACAACAAGGCATCAGACATCAAACAACACCAGCTTATACACCACAGCTGAATGGTGTAGCTGAGAGGAAGAATCGAACAATTCTTGATATGGCAAGAAGTCTACTCAAAGCAAAGAAGCTGCCCAAACAATACTGGGCTGAAGCTATATCATGTGCAGTATATTTGGTAAACCGCTGCCCAACCAGAAGTTTGCAAGCTGACACTCTACAAGAAGCATGGAGTGGTCATAAACCAAGTGTTACTCATCTTCGAGTCTTTGGTTGTGTGGCATATGCAAAGATCCCAGATGCAAGAAGGACCAAACTCGATGATAAAAGTGAGAAATGCATCTTTGTCGGATATGGTGAGAGAAGGATGGGATACAAGCTGTATAATCCCATCACCAAGAAGGTAATTATGAGCAGAGATGTTATCTTTGAAGAAGATAAAACTTGGCAATGGAATGATGACCAAGAAGCAGTCAAATGGATCAGCATTGATTTGATCCATGAAGACGAAGAAGTACCAACAGTACTTGCAGAAGGTCCGATAGTACCGGCAGACGAGCCACAAAGTCCGGTACACAGATTTCCTGTATTCAACAGGAGAAACACATCAGAATTATCATCAACACCATCATTACCAGAACCATCATTAGCATCCTCATTAGAAGGATGAGAAATCTAGAAGAGTTGTATGACGCCACTCAAGTTATGGAAGATACAACTCTATTTTGTTTCTTTGCAGATAGTGACCCACTTAGCTTCAATGAAGCTATCACAGAAGAAAAGTGGATAAAAGCAATGGATGAAGAAATACATGCCATTGAGAAGAAGGATACGTGGAAGCTGACTTATCTACCAGAAAACAAGAAAGCAATAGGTGTCAAATGGGTCTACAAGACAAAGAAGAATGCAAAAGGAGAAGTGCAAAGATACAAAGCAAGATTAGTGGCGAAAGGCTACAAACAGAGAGAAGGCATTGACTATGGAGAAGTGTTTGCTCCAGTAGCCCGGCTAGAGACAATCAGACTGATGATCTCACTAGCAGCACAACATAGATGGAAGATCTATCAACTTGATGTGAAGTCAGCATTTCTGAATGGCTTCCTAGAAGAAGAGATCTATGTTGAACAACCACTTGGATACATTGATGCTGAAAATGAAGGCAAAGTATACAAGTTGAAGAAAGCCCTCTACGGTTTGAAGCAAGCTCCGCGTGCTTGGAATACCAGAATTGACAGGTATTTTCAAGATAATGGATTTGAAAAATGTCCATATGAACATGCAATTTATGTGAAGAAAGAAGCAGATGGCAGCATATTATTTGTGTGCCTATATGTTGATGACTTGATATTCACCGACAACAATCCTACCATGTTCGAAGACTTCAAGAAAAGCATGGTACAAGAGTTTGAGATGACAGACATTGGTCTGATGACACATTTTCTTGGCTTAGAAGTGGTGCAGAAAGAAGAAGCGATTTTTGTATCCCAAAGCAGTTATGCCAAAAATATTCTTGAAAGGTTCAAGATGGAAAGCTGCAATCCCGTATCAACTCCAGTTGAGAATGGAGTGGAATTGAGGAAAAGTAAAGTTGGAAATGTTGATCCAACTTACTTTAAAAGCTTGGTAGGAAGCTTAAGGTACTTGACATGTACCAAACCAGATATACTCTACGAAGTCGGACTGATCAGTAGATATATGGAGAAGCCAAACCAGTCTCATTTGAATGCAGCCAAGAGAATTCTTCGCTACCTCAAAGGCACAATAAATGAAGGTATGTTTTATACCTCAAGTACAAATTTCAATCTTATTGGCTACTCGGATAGTGATTGGGGTAAAGATCTGGATGAAAGAAAAAGTACAACAGGGTTTGTATTTTTCATGGGAGATACATCTTTCACATGGTCATCTAAGAAGCAATCGATTGTCACGTTATCAAGTTGTGAAGCTGAGTATGTTGCTGCCAACTCAGTTGTATGCCATTTAATATGGTTAAGGAATTTGCTGAAGTTTTTGGGATTTCCTCAAGAAAATCCTATAGAGATTTATATCGATAATCGATCAGCAATTGCATTGGCAAAGAATCCGGTGTATCATGAAAGAAGTAAACATATTGATACACGTCATCACTTTATCCGAGAGCATGTAAAGAACAAAGAAGTCGAGCTGATATCTTGCAAGACAGATGATCAAGTTGCAAATATCTTTACCAAGCCATTGAAAAGAGAAGTATTTATCAGATTGAAATTCATGCTTGGAATGACATCCCTCGATTGAGTTTAAGGGGGAGATTTGTTGAAGTAAACTCAATCCAGAAGGTCAAGGAAGGCAGCCACCAGCTGTCACCGCCCAGCCACCAACCGACCAGCCGCCAGCCGCTTTCATACCGTCGGCCACAAACCGCCTTCACACTTGAAGGTTGAATTTTCTTGTTTTGATTTTGTGTATAAATAGACAACTAAGCTTATGCAATTAGGAGTGGAGAGATTGAGAGAAACACTAGAGAGAGAAATAGGGGTTGTTATTGTAAACTTTTCATTATTGTAAGCTTGTTGTTCTTAAAATAAAAGAGTGTGTTTTATCCCCTCCGAGTGTTTCAAAGCCACCACAAGTGGTTTCTCCCACCAACACACCGGACCAAGCAAGCTGGGCACAGCTCAACATGAACACGAAGCTAGGCTAAGCGGAAGCTCAATACTGGTCCTGATCAACAGTGCTATATCTGGGATTTTCTAAATCAGCTTGCCTGCACCGTGAAAGATGAATCTACTAATGGTAGCATGAACACGAGGGGGAAACAAGGAAACGGAGGCAGTGGAAAGTGGAAACTTGTACCTGAGGTAAACGAAGAATGACTAGCTGCATGCCCTACTCAAAAGGATCAGGACTGGAAGTAATTAGGCTGTAGAATTCGTGACCAAAATCAATGAAAGATGATATGCATCATTCATCACGGCACTAAACATTGGGATATACATGACAATGACTTCTGTCAAATAGATTAAAAATGAAACTAGCTTAGTATTATAAAAATGTTTTGGAGCATATATAACCTCTCGTCGCAGATCATTCTCTATCGTTCATATACAAATTTATCATCAAAATGAAGCGCAGATGCTTGCAATTTTAATGAAGAGAATGATTTAATCAGGTAACAAAGGAGGGACTTGCTGCAAGGGTGGTTGATAGACAACAAGTATGTAGGACTATCTCCAGAGAAGAAATGTTGCATCTTTTTGAATTTGGTGATGATGAGAACTCAGAAACACTGATTGACATTGGCCAAGAGTATAGACAGGCAGATACCAGGAATATTTCTTGCCAAACCGCAAATTCTTTGAAAAAGAATGCGTCTCGTTCTCATGGAAGCTGTGCTTCTGGTAAGGTGATGGAAAGCTTGCTTGGCAAGCACCGTCAGAGGTGGGGTTATTATTTTATTTTTTATATAAAAAGAACTAATAACTTCTTACCTTCAATCCTTTTTGGATGCTTACCTTCAACACTGGAATTCGGAACAAGGATCTAGGACTGTCTGATTGAGTATATTTGTAACTGATTTTTGATGTGCAATCTGTATGTTAACATGCCATTGTCTTAATTATAAGTTCTTTCAGCAGTTGGAGTGGATTTTTAAATCACTCGATAAAATAGTAACTTATCCTTTCTAGTGGTATTCTCAATCATATATTTATTTCACTTAATAAAAGCATAGTGTCTGATGTGCTTCCTCGTCTTTAGGTGGATTTTTGATTACCATGAACATGAGACTCTTTTGCAAGAGAATGAAGAGGAAAAACTAACAAAGGAGGAGCAAGACATGGCTTGGGAAGTATATAAGAGATCATTAGAATGGGAAGAAGTGCATCGAGTTTCCCTTGATGATTCCACTTTTGAGCGAAAGCCACCCATGTCAAATGGGGCATCTTCTGCCCCAGATGCAAGCAGCATACCTGTGCCAAGCATGGCCCGTCCTGCATCTGAGGCTTCCAATGGAGCAACTTCCCAGAGAATTTTAAGGAGTCGTATGGTGCAGCGGAAATGTACTAATCTCTCTCATTTGCTGACCCTTAGAAGTCAGGGAACGAAAGCTGGGTGCACCACTATATGTGGGGAATGTGCCCAGGAGATAAGCTGGGAAGATCTGAAACGGGAGGGTAAGGCAGCACGGTAAAGACACCATCCCCTGTATTTTGTTCATATACACTATATCTAGTGTAATTTATTTTGATAGTAAATGGAAGCAGCTGCAAGTTTAAATTCATTTGTTTTGGTAGTCATATTGGCGGGCTCATTCTGGCTAATCATTCCGGTCTGTTTTTGTTTTCGGAGGGAGGGGGGTTGTACAGAGATAATGGGATTTTGGGATGGTTGTAGATAAATTGGAGGGAAAGTGTAAATCTCAACTCATATTATCCCTTTCTGATGTAGTAATTGTTATGGAAGCTGTTATCGTCAAGAATGTAATTCCACTAATCCTTTCAAGTTATGGAGATGCATGTTCCTTTGTGTTCTTTTCAAATGCGCAACTTAGATTATTGTGCAAGGGCCTCGGTAACCATGCACTGTTTACATTTCAGTATTAGGATTAGCTTGTTTTCTTGATCATGGCTATTCACGACATGCATGTGATGAAAAACATGTATCAACCTGTCAATCTAGAGTTTAGCTTGATGGTGGCTTGTTATGACTGTGTTTTACTTTAGAACTGGTTCTTTTTATATGTACAAAAAAAATCATAGTTTGGGTTGGTTCACCGACTTGCAGGTCAACTAGTTGATTTAGGTTAGGTTGATTTAAGAGTGGGGTAGTTGTGATTATTTTTAGGGTTCCGATGCCAAATTCATGATTAAAACCTTATGTAACTTTGAATTGCCAAATTTATGATTTTTAAAACTTGCCATTCAGACACTTGGTAGCATCCTTTTTAAAGTTGGTAAACCTAGTCAATGCTGTGTACAAGAAAGCAACCATAATAAATGGGGTAGCTGATGGAAAGATTACCAGGAGGTTGGATGATCCTGACAGCAAAGAGGTGTCGCCTTCTGTGACAGCAGCAGCTTTGGAGTCCAAGGAAAGGTGTCAATATTGAATCCAACTAGTACTTGAACTTTCACGTTGAAGAATAAGCATGGAACATGGATACAAGTAAACTCCTGAAATAAGTACTGATAATTACTGCTCCAGGTGACTCGGAATAACTATTAGAGTTATTGTATGCTGGCTTCATAGGTATCAACTAGACCCAGCATGAAAACATCTAACTGCATGGGTTCACTATATATCTACAGGGAAATTTTCAAAGATCCAAAACACAGAGCAGTCGAGGTGCTCGTAAAATCCCAAACATACACATGCAAATAGTTAGGATCACTAAGAACGTTCGGCCAAAACCGACCCCTTATCATTTCATGGAAGACAGCAGTAGTCAGAAAACTGCAGAAATGTCAATAATGGAAAAACATGATTTGGCAATTTAACAAATTGGGGGAGGAATCTTGGAATACAATTCAAAACAATGTTGCTAACTCTTCCTTTTCCTATCAAACTCCATGATTAAGTAAGAATGTTTCCATAACTTCAAATTATAGCAAGACCATTCCCCCAAGTGGCTCTGATTGCTCCATAGATCAATCACGTTCACTGATAGCAGTTAAATGCTCATCAATTTCCTCAGTGGACAGCACTCTAAAAACATGGTCACCTGTTCTCACAACTCCCACCTGCCGAAAATCAAACACTGACCGTGAGAAACCATTTTATTTCTATATGTAAATCCATTAAAACAGCATTTTCATGCCCATGCTGTAATGGTAAGCATGTTTAGCAGACACTGCAAATATTCCAAATTCTAGTGGAAACTTAACAGAAGGATAGCCACCCTAACAGAAGTGGAAATGCCAGAGTTCAATCACAGGACACGCGTAAGAGAAGACAAATTACACTGAAGTTTCTTTCTTTCGTTTAATATTAGTGGTCTGGTATCACTAACTGCAGAATGTATAGATGGGAGACATCGAACCTCTATCTCAGTAGCCTTGAAATCCTCTTGAAGAACAGATTGCAGAGCAGAAATAGCAGTCTGCACAGTAAAAATATGCTATATCAGGAGCTCATATAGAATGTTATGTCTGGAACAAACAGAAAACCCATTAGAAATAATCTAAAAGCAGCTTTGCACCAGTTAGTCAAATAATCAAACAAAATAACAATCATATCTATCCTCACAATTATTTTCTATCATGCTCGGAATCCTTTCATAGTCCTGGAAATCAAATAATCCATTTCTGAAAATAAAACCATGGGAAACTCCAATAAACATCCCTGAGATTCTTTAACTCTATGAGGCAAAATTAAAAGTACTTAATAGCAACTGCATATTTTATGGCCCAAAAAATCCTAAGCATACTAAAGTATCTCCAAAATGAGAAGAATGAAAGTAAGAGAACTTAATAGTTGACAAGCAAAGGGCATGTTTCTCTTGTGCAAAACAATTAGAGGGCCACGGTAATAAGTTAACAAAATAAATACAGTCCCTTCCGACTAATAGGAAATAGACACAAGTACCTGAACAGTTTCCTCATAGGAGAGAGCAGGGTCATTTTTCATTTTCTTTTCCAGGAAATTGATAGCCTCTTGTTCTTTCAATCCAGCACTTGTAGCCTGCAACATAAGTATAAAGTTAGTTCCTCAAGCAAAAGCTCCCTTAGAATTATGTAGAATGCAAATTTAAAATAAATCACCAACACGCAATCAATAATTCCAGAGTTGCATCATACATGATTAAGGTTTCATATCATAGAACCAGGTAGCTTCCTGAATGTTAATATCTACAATGTTCATCAGCTACCAAATCTAGTAAGCACACCCTAGATGCAAATTAACTGGCCTAGCTAAACAACAAATAACAATAGTTGCCAGATTTTAGGAATACTAGAAAAACACAGGAGATCACCAAAAAAAGGCAAATGCCATTGTCATGTGAAATTCAAAATCATAAACAAATTATCAGATATTCTCTTCTGAGGACATAGCTTAAGCATGTCTTCAGAGAAATATTTACCTCAACTTATTCAAGTTTTGTTGGTTATATGATCACAGGATTCACAGGTGCACTCATTACACAATAGACAAACAGCACATTCTTCATAAAGCATCGATAATGTAACGCATTTTGATGAAAAGAACAAATTTTTCAAATACCTTGTGACCATAAAAGTGGCCAGCTGGATCACACTTGTAAAGCTGAGGCCCGTTCTCTTCATCAATACCCAAAATCATAGCAACTTCACAGAAAAGATACAGTAAAGATTTCAAAATAAAAAAGAATATGACCAGCAGCAGCAATTAGCAGGTGTAAATGTCCACGACACACACCAAGATAAGTGATATGAAGGTGCTGCATGTAGATGTAATAATAATCTTAACAACTACAACAGCAAAAATAAAAACAAGAACCCCTACCTACTCCAAGAGGTCTCATATATGCATGCTGTGTATAAACTTGTGATTTGTCTGCTATCCTATATACAAAACATAAACATCACCATTAGCTTATATAAGGCTATAGTCGCAGTAAAGCAAAAAAAAAGATCCATGCCACTATCGACAGATAATTTAGAAGAATTCAAGATTACAAGGATGAAAAACAAACTAGGTTAGACAAGATATCATCAGTTTAAACTCGAGAACAGGCAGTTAAAATTCGTTTTTTTTTTAACAATTAACGGTAGACACAGTTAAGATGAGACCTCTACTTGCTATTAATAACCCATACAGAAAAATATTCATCCCACATATTGAAAAACTCGAACATAATCAAACGTATCCATCTGAATGTTCTAATGTAAATTATGATGAAAATCACAAACATACCATCTGGCTAATGCATCCACAGGCATTTCATACCCATATCTAAACCTAAACTCCGCCGCTTCATTCCTTGCTTGTTGAACTAAATTCCTAGCATCAGCTACAGAAAAAATATCAAGATATATCAATTACCTTGTGCTATAAAATTTTTGCTAACAAGAAAAGGATAAAAGCCAAAGAAGCAGACCAGTCATGCCGGTGGCCAGTAATCCAAGGAACTTGGTAATAGGGAAAAGGTGAGTAACACTAGTCTGATCCAAAAGCTTGTCCTGCTCGCACATGCCAAAAAAAAATATTAAAAAAACATATAAACCCTAGATCAAGGCAGTTGATAGAATTAAAAAGAAGAAACAGAAAAAAGAGTGATTAACTCACCGGAACCTTCTTTTGAGTAACAACACATACAGAATCGCTGCCACGAACTCCAATGGAAGTGGTGGAAGCTGCCTTCACTGCCTTGAACGCATACTCTGCACCGGCAATTTCATTTTCATTTTCAATTTCAATTTCATTTAATGGCGAGAAAAGGAGAGAGGGAGACAGGAAAGTTCAGTTACAGTGATTGACCACAGTACGTACCGACTTGAAAGAGGCGGCCTTCAGGGGAGAATATGGTGATATGCCGATCATATCCAGCCCCGCTTCCTCTGCTCATTCTCTCTCTCTCGTTTTTCTGTGTTTTGCTTCTGGAAAAAAAAAAAAAAAAACCAACGAACAAAGTTTTAATAGAGAGAGAACTGGCTCGTTGAAGAAGAAACCTTGGAAGGCTATATCGGTGTTCTAAGCCCTGTATTGTCTCTTATTAGTCTATTTAGTCCCTATATAAATGAAGACTGTCAATCAAGGCCCGATATGTAACATCCATCCATTATTTTCAAACCCGGTATAATGGATTGATCTAGAAACCAGCAAGCCAAAGCTTGACCCAGGCCAATTTTCAATTTGAAATAGAAAAGTTCTTGATCTGACAGATCAATATATTATTTAATTGATCCTGATAAATATAATTTATATTTAACTTGTTTAAAAACATAAAATAATATTATTTTAATTTAAAAAATAATTATTTTGAGTTGATATGGTGACTTCTAGGTTAGCTGGACAATCCTTAGTTCACTTCCTCTCTTCTAGCTTTGTAAATCGAAGATAACGGAATAATTGGATGGAAGTTTTGTATTGGACTCAATTGATTGAAATTAGAATACATGAAAGTTAAATTGAGAATATTTCTAATAAGGGCTAAATTGATGGATTGAGAAAGAAAAAAGGATGAGAAAGTTGTTATGAGCCTTTCAGCCTGCCTTGCGGCTTCGTTTATTTCGCAAAACAGCGTCGTCTTATTTTTTTGATACCATGAGAACAGGGAGCCTGTCTTTAATCAGGAATAAATGTCTGAAAAAATAAAATAAATAAATAAACTATCCTTATTCTCATATATTTTATTTTTATTTTTATTTTTCTCTCTTATATGTTCTGGGGAGTTATACAACAATTATAGATAACACGAAATAATTTTATTAAATTATCCATAACAAAATAGTCTCTTATAACACTTTGTTTCTATCATTAATGCTATGAAAATAAATGTATAAAAATAAGCTAAAAACATTTTTTAAAAAAAAAACAAAGATAATCTAAGCTTGTATGTTTTATATCAACTAGTTCTGCGGTACATTTAATCCAACTAATAATATAGTGAAAAATCAATTAGGAATAAAGAAATATCATATATATATTTTATTTAAAAAAAAAAATTATTTATCTTTAAAAAACATACCATGATGATAAAAAACTTAAAATCTACGTAATAGATTTCGAGTTCGAGTTAAAATATACATTTTCTATAAGAGTTTAAAACAAATAAAACCTTATTAGTTTATCTAGATTTATAAAATATGTTTTTAAAATTTTTTAAATTCAAAAAAAAATATACACGTTTTAAATCTTATAACTTATTTCAACTGTTTTTCTCGTTGATTTCCTTATTATATTCATCTCACGTTATATTTTCATCATTTTAATATATATTATTTTATAATATATGTTATTATTTTCAATCTGAAATTCTTAATTTTGTCAGAATATTTTGATTTTAAGATTTTCAGGAAATGTCTTGTCACTAATTTATGCCATACGCTAGTTCTGTACATGATTTTATATTCAAATCCACAGGAAAACTGCAAAGTTCTTTCTTGGTTTGTCCCCTCTTTCAAGTGCTCAAGCGTCGTCGCTCTCCCAAGTAATTAATTAATTAATATTATTACTGTATAAATTCTGACTAAATGTAATGAAATTCAATAAAAGGATTCTTTCACCCGGGATCAATTAAATTAATTTTTATTTATTTATTTTATTTTATTGTTTCCACTTTTGCTATTCTTCGAGAACCAAAACCAAAACCATTTGTGGGTTGGCTTGAAATCCACAAACATGGGCAGGATTACTGGGGACCTAAGGAATTTCTATTTTTTTATTTATTCATTTAATACTTTAGAGTGAGGGAAGAGGGTTTCGGTCAAGCAACATTTGCCTCCACTTTTATTGCATACTTCAATCAGTTTGTGACTCATCTCCTCAGCATCGGTTTTTTTTTTTAAAAAAAAAAGTGAATTTTGTACTAAATAATGTGTGGAAATAAATTCATGTATTCTCAAATTATATGCTGTGTTATTAAATTAAATTATCCAAATTGATTAATATATCAGTTTATAATTTGACTTAAATCGAGTTTTGTATTAAACATTTTATATTAAACTAAATAAAAATTAATTTATTCAAACTTAATTTATATGATAAATCTATTTATAACTTAACTAATCTGATCAAAATATAATGAGATTTTTTGAGTTTTTTTTAATTTTTAAATAATAAATTTTTGAATTGAATTAATAATTCAAGCCACCCTCTTAAGTCTTGGACATGGTTATAAGCCATGGATCCATAGGCTACTTCAATCAGGCCATGTCAAGGTTTTATATTATGTTGTATAATTTATTTTTGTATTTAAAAAAAAATTTAAATTATTTTTTTAAATTAATATATTTTAATATTTTTAAATTATTTTAATATATTGATATCAAAAATAATTTTTTAAAAATAAAAAAATATTATTTTAATATATTTTTAAATAAAAAATACTTAAAAATAACCACACTTACAATCTCAAATAGATATTAAACAAGTATGATTCCATCATGTTACTTCCAACATTTGAAATTAAAACCTGTTATTGAATATTCCAAATTTCAAATCCCCTTCATCCCTTAATTTTCATTCACGCATGAAAATATGGTTAAAATGAGACTAGTTCATGGAGGGGGGAAAATGAAGCTCGGCAACATGCTTGTTAATTATTATAATAATAATAATTATTATTATTATAATAATTAACAAGCATGTTGCCGAGCTTCATTTTCCCCCCTCCATGAACTAGTCTCATTTTAACCATATTTTCATGCGTGAATGAAAATTAAGGGATGAAGGGGATTTGAAATTTGGAATATTCAATAACAGGTTTTAATTTCAAATGTTGGAAGTAACATGATGGAATCATACTTGTTTAATATCTATTTGAGATTGTAAGTGTGGTTATTTTTAAGTATTTTTTATTTAAAAATATATTAAAATAATATTTTTTTATTTTTAAAAAATTATTTTTGATATCAATATATTAAAATAATTTAAAAATATTAAAATATATTAATTTAAAAAAATAATTTAAATTTTTTTTTAAATACAAAAATAAATTATACAACATAATATAAAACCTTGACATGGCCTGATTGAAGTAGCCTATGGATCCATGGCTTATAACCATGTCCAAGACTTAAGAGGGTGGCTTGAATTATTAATTCAATTCAAAAATTTATTATTTAAAAATTAAAAAAAACTCAAAAAATCTCATTATATTTTGATCAGATTAGTTAAGTTATAAATAGATTTATCATATAAATTAAGTTTGAATAAATTAATTTTTATTTAGTTTAATATAAAATGTTTAATACAAAACTCGATTTAAGTCAAATTATAAACTGATATATTAATCAATTTGGATAATTTAATTTAATAACACAGCATATAATTTGAGAATACATGAATTTATTTCCACACATTATTTAGTACAAAATTCACTTTTTTTTTTAAAAAAAAAAACCCCCGACGCTGAGGAGATCAGCCCAA